>NW_024581555.1:0-114458 GCF_017639235.1 Corvus kubaryi
AGACCCCAGAGTCTCACAGGGGAGCAACTTCTCTCCTTGAGCCAAGCGGAAGAAAATCTTGGGTGACGAACTGACCAAAACCCCCATGTCCTATCTCCCTGTGCTGTCGGTGGGAAGGAGGGAGGAGTTGGGGAAAAAGGTGTTTTTAAGGGTTTATTTTACTTCTCATTATCCTGCTCTGATTTTGTTAGTAATAAACTTGCTTTGTACCTCTAAGCTGAGCCTCTTTTGCTCTTGGAGTGTTTTCTCCTGGTCCTTATCTCAACTTAGGAACCCTTTGTTAAATTTTCTCTCCTCTGCCCAGCTGAGGCAGGGAAGGGTGAGTGAGCAGCTCTCGTGGATGCCTGGCATTTGGCCAGCATCAAACCACGACACCGATGACAAAACTTTAAAAAAAACCCCAGCCTGGGGTGAATGCTTTATAAGTTTTGTAAGTTTTATGAGTTTAGCAAACTAGCGTTAATTGACAAAAATCTCCAGTTAGAGACATAAATGGTGAGGTAATTCCCCCTTTCAGTTCCATCTCTTACTGTAAACCCCCCTTTTGCATACCAACTAAACTTTATTTATGGAAATGTGTCTCAAGGAGCTGGTTTCAACCTTAGCTCCTAGGAAGACCCAAGATAGATTAGGAGCCTTGGACCCCCAGCTTGCAGCCTCTGGAATGTGTTTTGTCTTTCTGCCTATCAGGGTAGTGTGGCAGTGCAACCAACTCCAGCCACTCTGTCTCCTAAGGAGAACTCAGACAACGAGCAGTGGTGGTCAGCCACCCAAGTTTAGTATATAACTTTGCAGTCATGGTGAGAACCCATACTTCCTTTGTTCTGATGTTTGCATGTGTTCCCCTGATTGGTTAATGCTTTCCCCTCCCTGTTTTATGTGTGAAGTTACGTATATTCATTTCCCTTCTTTAGTATGTATAAATTCTAGAAAGTTCTCTGTTCCTCGACGCCCCATTGGCTCCTTTCCTAAGTCCCACCTACATAATGTTCCCATTGGTTCCTTTGCTGTCAACCCCACCTACTTGCCTTTACTCCATTGGTTGAGATCCCTTTCCCTGCCTATCGTACTCAGTATAAGATCCCTGGACCCTCCCACAAATCTATTTTTTTGTCCCTGTCATTTCAGTGGGATAAACCTGTGTGGAGCACATATGGAGAGTCCCATCTCTTTCTTCTTTGTCTTTGCTCACATGCCTGCTAAACAGGGACAGGAAGACACAGCCCCTTTTGGGTAAGGAGTTCTGCTACCCCTTTTTATTGTGTGTTGGGCACTGAGTGCTGCCTTCCAGAGGGCTTTCAGCGTTCACCTCCGGGCTTCTTTGTGTCGGCATGCGAGGGGTAAACCCCCTTCTGCCAGCTCACAGCTGCAAAACCTCTCAGGGTAGGGCAAAGGTTGGGAAAAGTACTGGGCTATCTAGGAACTATATAACTATACAACAATAATTGACAGAGCTGTGAACATATATAAAGGAAATAAAAAAGCAAAAATTATTCTGGCATCAGTCCCCTGCACCAGATAGAAGCAGGCAGTGCCTGGGTGTGCTGCAGGGAGCACTGGTGCTGCCAGGTTGCTCCTTGACCAGGGCTGGGCACTGAGGGGAGCATGCTAGGCATCATATTGGCATGGCCTTGTTGCTGGCTCCAGACAGCAAAGGTCATTGCTACTGCTGAGGAGGAACTGTTACAGATCTTTGGTGGTGACATTGTAAGAATAGTTCAAGATACTGTTTTTAAATTATTTTGTAGCAATTTTTCTTTTCTTCTTTTTTTTTTTTTTTTTGTTTTTTTTTGGCCTGTTACAAGCCGTATTGGTGTATGGAACCACAACTGTGCAGTATGACAGGACTGTGAAGCGTAATTGAATTTATAGAATCACAGAATGATTTGGGTTACATGGGATCTTAAAGATCAACTAGTTCAACCCCCATGTCGTGGACAGGGACACCTACTACACCAGGCTGCTCAAAGCCTCATCCTACCTGATCTTGAACCCTTTGAAGTATGAGCCATCCACGACTTCTCTGGGCAACCTGTGCCCAGAGTGCTTCATCAACCTCACAGTACAAGATTTCTTCCTGATATCTGATATAAACCTACGCTCTGTCAGTTTAAAGCATTACCCCTTGTCCTGTCATTACATGCCCTTGTCAAAAGTCCCTCTCCAGTTTTCCTGTAGACCCCCTTAGGTACTGAAAGGTGCTGAAGGTCTCCCTGGAGCCTTCTCTTTTCCAGGTGAATTTCTCTAAATATTTAAAAGTTTAGCACACACCTTTCTATTTATTGACTATTTATATCTACATTTTATGCATCTGTTTTCTCAGAGTACTGATTTAGCAATTTTCCACAAGTCTATTTTAGTTTGCAGCATTACTGCTCTTTTGGAGGAGTTCCCTTGTGCTTAAAGTGGGGTTGGCCGTGCCTAGGGTTTGCCTTGCCTTCTCCTGTTTGCATACCCAGGCAGGCCCTGGATAAATAAAATTGACCAAGGAGGAGGAGTGGGCTTCAGAAATAGCTGGAATACCCCAATTTTCCCTGTTTTCAGTTTGGTCTTGGAGATGTGGGTGGGCTGTGCACAGAGATGTAGCTTTTTACCTGAAACACTTACGTGACTTCCACAGGTGTAAAGTGGTTTTATGGGAGAACTGATTTTTAATGCTGGCTAAAATGACAGTACACAAAAATACACGAGAAGTCGAGTTTCTTTATATTGTTTATATAAACTGGGGAATATTTTCTGTTTTCATTAACTTACTGTTATATGAACAATGAACATGAGAAAAGGAACTTTTATTTCTCTGTTTAACAAAGCCACTGTTTTACAGAATTTAATGACAATTCTTGATTAGGGGCTAGACAGATCTAGACCTTCCTCTCTGTCTCAACACCATAAAATTTTCTGTGCTTACTCACCAGTATTAAGGTCACACACCCCTCATCTCTCACATGAAAGTTCATTGCCATTGAAAGAATTAGATCCAATAAATGAATATATTTTGTGTAAAAGCTTGAATATAGGTCTGATACTATTCCAATGAAGTGTAGAAGAGCATATGAAGGAACAGAAACAAATAATGTAAAAATGAATGTATATTTCTTATTATCCAAGATGTTTGTATTGTAGTGTTACCTAATGTTTTGTGCATACACTGAAATATTGATTACCCATCCTGAAACAGTAAAACATAGCACTGCAGTTTAGCTAAGAATTTAGAATTACTAATTCATTAAATAGAGCTAGGGTAGTACACTCTCAACAAATGAAGCCTTTTTAAAATGTACTGTAATCCTGTGTATATGCAATACAAAACCACATGCTTTTTACCAACTTTGGTCATCTTTTGGTTTTGGTATGAATGAATCATTGGCATTCTATTGTCCTATAAAGGAATGTGTTTTCCTTTTTCATAAGGCTGGACAAAATGATGCTATTAAAAGAAACTGTTATGTAATAGAATAGTACAGAGATGTCTTGCGTTATGAATGCAGAAAATGTGAAACAATTTTGACTTTTTTTAGGGCCTGGCATTTTCACCATTTCCTCATGAGAAAGGTTCTTAAGCAGCCTGTGAGTGCTCTGCTGAGTATGCTTAATGGTGCTGTGCTCCAAATCCCCGTTTGTGCCCCATACAAACACGTTTATTGTTTACCATGTGTCCTGCTTAGTGGTTCTGTGCCTGGGATCCTGCTGTGAAATGGCAGCTCATGGACAGACACAGTAAAGTGGCAGGCTTGACTACAAAGAAAAGCTGTCCTTACGGTTTGCATACCAAGATAGTGGGCACTCAGGAACCTGAGTAAAGAAGTTGGGGTTTTAGGGTGGTTTGTTTTTTGTTTGTTGTTTCTTTTTTTCCTTCTTCCTTTTCTTTTTTCCTTGCTTTCCTTCTCAACACATTAAGTTCTGTGGATCAGCTCTTTTAGCATTTCTGTTTACAACCACAGCATTACTGTGACTTTCACAGTGGACTAGATGGAGATTTCTGGGGCCTCATCCCTGACATCTAATGAAAGTTCTGCCTTTGTGTCTGGAAATTTAGAGAGTTGGGAGAGGTGAACATTGAGAGTAAGGGAGAAAGAATGTGCTGATAGTAGAGTACTGTGGGTGTCTTTGTTCCAATACTGGTGTAAAACCCTAAATGAATACAAAATACACCCATGGTGCTATTATCTGGGCCATGATTTGACTATTGGATCAAGATTAAAGAATGTTCACAGGTTGCTGAGCTGTTAAGTTTGGTATTGCTATTTAAGTAACTCTTCAGTTTACTCCCACACAAAGTTATAGTCAAAGGTCTCTGCAAAGCATCTGATGGTGGAATTAGGAAATCATGAATATTCTCATGTGTAAGAGGACTACCCATAAACAAACAAATATTGTAACTGTAAAGTCTTTAATTTTAAGCATTTTGAGTTTGGCTGTTCTGGCTATGAAGGGATCCTAATGTATTAGTGGCATTCCTGTACTTTATCTGTCCTGGTTAATATTGGTCATAAGCTTTGAGCTGTAACAAACATGCATCCATAGTTAAAGGCACAATCCAAGCTGAAGCTTCAGTTATCTATATTTCCATCTTGGCATCCCATGAGTCAAGAAAAGCAGTGACAACAGTATGATTATTTTTAGAAATGTCTCAAATGGAATGCATGAATGTTAAAATATAGATTGACTTTCTTTATTACTACGAAGCCTATTTTTGTCATTTCAGTATTTTCATTATTATTATGTGATATAAGTGCTCCTTGCTAGACTTCTGTGTTGGGGAAGCACTGAGTTTTGGGTTTGGTGAGTTTGGTTGAGGCTATTCTTCATGTAATCATAATCAATACTGCCTGCAGTAGACTAGTGAGTGCTACCCAAGTTTTCTGCCCAAATTTGCCAGTGACACATTGAATGAAGAATCTCTTACAAAGGAGATGATACTTCCTTTTTTCATCATCTTGGTTTTCCACCTGTGACATGAGAACAATTTTACTGGCCTACTGAAAAAAGCTTATTAAAGCCATATATGCACTAGTGATTGAAGTTTGAAACTCACTTTGGTGCTGTGTAATACAATATGCCTAGTGAATGCTGTTGACATACTTTAAGACTGTGAGTTCAAGATGAATACAGGGAGGAGATGACTTTGAACAGAAGAGTTCCTTCTTTGAAGTGAACAGGCATGCACTACATGCTGAGACAGGGATGTATTGTTCTATTTTACACAGGAGTTACTCAAGCTCTGCATCTAGGGTTACACAGGAGAGTAAGACAGAACCAAGAACCTAACTAAACATTCAATGCTTATCAAGAAAATCTTATCTGGCCTCTTATATATTCTTCCTGTATCTGGCTTCTGTTTGTACTCCTTTGGGTGCAATACTGCATGTCTAGTGATAAGAACTATTTGAATTGAAAGAAAAAAGAATTGAACTCCTGGCAAAAAATCCCCAGTGGGTAGTGCATCACAGTTTTTCAGAATGGGTATACTTTACTGGTTAAGCAATATCTCTCCTGACAGGGCAAATCTTAAAATTATGAGGGAGCTGGACCAGTGTCTGTAAGTTCTACCACAGGATATTGCACAAAATGTTACGGTAAGTGGTAGTTTAATTGACTGGAGATAATGCTTGCTGTGCTGAGTTTCTTACAGACTGTGAAGTAACAGCAATTAGATGCATCTACATAACAGACTATTTAAGTGCAGACACCTTTTGAAACTGTAAAAAGGCCTGTTGAAACACACTACACTTCAAAAATAATTCTAATGTTTATGTCAAAAGTATTTCTAAAACTTTAAAGTGACCTAAAGAAATAGGTTGCTTTGAGGAGGAGCTTAGGTATAAAGCCTTAAACCATTCCCAGGTAAGGAGCCCGTATGTACTAGATGCAGTGCCTGTGTTAGACACATCTATAATGGAAATAGTAAGACAGTGCATGATTTATACAGAGCAAATTAAGGAGGCAGTTACAATCCAAACTTCCTGTGTAATATCCAGTTTCAGCTGGCTTGAAAATGCTGACAATTCCCACAAACAAAAAGAGTTTGTAATCTCCTAGAAATCTCATAGAACTTCACATTTAGTAATCAAGAATAATTTTTGCAAAGACTTTTGTCCAAGGTTTACTCTTGGACCTGATGTGATCTCCTTAAGGCACCTTCAATTTAACTTCTTTAAGTAGATACTGCACTAAGATTTCATGGAATGGAATTACATGTTGATTTTTTTATTTCTGAAAAACTTTTATGCTGGAGTATAATTGTTAAAATAATTACCTAAGCATTGATTTCTTCATCAAATGCATCACTACACATTTCTGTCCATCTGAATGTGTTGGAGTATTTCTTCTATGATAATTCATATTAAATAAGTCAATTTTATCATATGTCAAGTATTTATCCTGTAGATAGATAATTGTTCATTTCTCTAGGAGCTTTCTGACCAATAATGTGTATAAATACATAGAGAAAATGAAGCAAAACACTTTAATAAATTAACATATAGTGAATTTGGCTGAGGGAGAGTTTCTCTAATAAGAGATATTTTTCACTATAAAAGCAATGAATATTCATTTAAAAAAGCTTTGTTTCTCTGAAATATTCTCTACACCTTTAAATATGTATAAAATATAACTTACAAAACTGTAAGCCAAACCTTGTGGAGATTGATGAGAAATACATTGAGGATTCCAGGGACCTGATCCTCTAAATAATTATGCACCTGAATATCATTATGTTTAAAAAGATAGCAGTTGATATAAAATGAGTGTGTTAGGGTTAGGCTAAAAGCATCAGTGTGATGCAAATGCGTAAAGATCACGATACCTCATGGTAAGATCATGAGTTGTTTCAAGTATTCTCTCCCGCTGATGAACCTGCATATGGAACATGAATGGGAATGAAGTCCCAGATTAGAACAACCAAAGCCTTGAGAACTTTCTAGAACATATCCAGCAAAGTCAGATCATTATCTTTTCAAAGGAGAGTTTAGTAGACTTAGTGCTAAGTCATCAACAATATCTCTGAAAGTGATAGAGATGAGCAGTCACACATGTGCCACCCCATGTGTAAGACATGCATGTTTTTTGAATGTACTTGTTAATATGAAAAATGTCTGTTAATCCTTTGACTTATTTATAGTCTTTTTGTTGACCTTTTACAGTGGGTAAAACACCATTGACAGTCTGTTAAACACAATTTACATCGTGTGCAGTTCTTACCATGCAGGATTTTTGGCAACTGGGGCCTTGGGTATATCAACACTAGTCAGCAATACCAATGAGTGTTTGTAAATAATGCTTTGTTATGAGAATACATCCTAAAGGACTATATTGGAAGCATCCATAACTTTGGTTCTAGAACCACTGAATCAGAGAAAAAGCAAAGACATGAAAGAGGAAGTACTTCAAGTTTATATATAAAGTAGTGACCCAAAAATAGATAAATAGCTTTATCTGTAGTCCACGGAAAGGAAGTGACTGACTAAGAGACGTGCAGAAGATTTCTGGAGTATCTGGGAATTGACTGAAGATCTCCAGAAACTTCGTTCAGTAGCTTCACTTTGAGGTACGTATTTTCAAGTGTACATTGTCTTAAACTTACTATAAGGAGTACGTAGAGAAGCACAGTGAAAAGTGTGTTCAGAGTCTTAACCTTCTGTTTCTATCCTAATTATTCAGGGTTCAGATTGTTAAAGTGAGCTTCAGTAAGGGCAATAATTTACCACATGCCTGTTCTCAGGTTTGTGGCACCATCACTGAAGCTCAGTTTACCCACTGGTCTTCTCAGTGTCTAGTTTTGGATTCTGTGAAGATACTCAGTGCTTCCAAAATAGATACTACATTTGTGGATACACAAATACAACAATGGCTTCCCCCTAATCACTTCCAGTTGAACCTCTTTTTATAATGTGTCCTAATTGAAACTGCCTAATTTTCTTGATTTATCAAACAACCAGAAAAAAATCTGTCCACTGCTTTCTGTACAAAAAGATAGTTGCTCCTCAACATATACATTTATACTATATTTCCTCTTCCTAAACTTATGCAAACATTTAATGACTACTGTCTGAAAACCAGAAGAGAGCCACTGAAAACAGTGGTAGGCCTTCCTCCTTGCTATTTAGATGGGTGATGTAAAAGTCCATTCTGCAAATGGATATATTTATTTATTTATTTTTTGGATTTCCTGTTGGAGAACATTTGCATTTAAAAGTTTTTTCTGGGCCTTGCTCTGGGGATTACTGTGAAGAAGTATGGATGGGGGGGAGGTTTTGTTAATTATGATTTTGTGCTAGTTTGAGGGCAAACCAGTGGGAGGAATTAACTCCACGCAAGTATGTTGTGAGAGATTCCAAGTGAGAGCCACAATTTAATGGGAAAATTACAGTAGAGGTGATAGTACAGAAACACTGGCTTAGACTGACAAAGTCAGAATACAACCTGACACCCTGTTGGTCAGGGTGGTGGTAGCAGTCCAATTAAATGGTGGCTGCAGTCCCATTGGAGTGATGGATGGGGTTCTATCGAAGCAGTGATCCTGTATAGAAGGGTCTGGTCCTTCTCTGGAGGTCCGGTGGTGGTGATGGAGAGCTCTTGTCCTCTGGGAATCCAGTGGTGGTACCATGGTGTTCCAAGCCTTGGATTATATACTGGCAGGATTGTTTGGTTCCTTCCTCTGGGAGGGGAATTTCACAGTGAGCTGATGTAATTCTGAGTCACTCAGTGAGACCTTGATGGCCCATTAGCAGAGATGGCCCCCTTGTCTCTTCCCTGGAGAAGAGGTTCCCCAGAGGGTAGTTATCAGGGCTGAGTCATAGAGAAGATAAAGAAAACTGCTCCCCCCAGTTTATGTAGATGTTTCACACCCATCTTATGTAGATGGTAATAGAATACTACTTCTGGTTACACCTTTCATTGTAACCAAAGACAGAATTCCTCTCTCCTGTTGCAGCTCAGAATGCTACAGAGCTTTCAAGGAGTACTGTGAAGTAGTTTGATGGAAGTTCAGTGTTTTGAAGACCGTGAGAACGTAAAATTTCTTAGTTTTCATCTGACATTATTATTAAATATTTTCCTGAAAATTGTGGCAGCTGTCATCAAACCTCATATATAATTACAGAGTATGTGCCATATTTTATATATGCCTAGATTAAAATACCTATGAAACTTGATTTATTAAGATTATGAGATTTGATCCTTTAGTCATTGAACCCCATACCACTTCAATGTTATACTTATATAGGTTTATTGAGCTCAGTGAGTTTACCCTAGAGCTTACTGCTTCTTACTATCAACAGTCACAGAGATCTGGCTGGAGAAGCTGGAGCATTCATGTTGCACAAATCTGCAGGTATAATATGTAGAGTGAAGTGAAATTTGAAGATGTCCTTTGCATCCCACCAACACAAAGAGTTTCCTATCAGGCAAAAAGTATCTTCTCAGGGAAGAAGAAGAAAAAGACTCTTCATAATGATTATTTTTTCTGTCTGTATGATCTATGCTCTTTCCTGGAATTAATACTTTTCTGTGCTAGAAAAACACAGTTTCTTAGTTGACCTATACAGTACAAATTTGAAAGAACTGAGTTAGTCAGTAGTAGTCTTTTTCCCTTGAAGTCATAACCTTCTGAAACTAAAATTCTGTAAAGTTGTAAGCTGAGTGTGGATGGGGAGTAGTGACTGGAGTGACCCCATTTAAGAGGTAGGCATAAAACTACAAGTCATGGGAAAAACATGCATGTCACACATCTTAATTCAAATTCTTAATATTTATTTTTGACCCCAGCATGTTGATTACAGTGTATTTTCCTGGGTATAAAAATTCTAAAAAGCAATATGCCTGTGAACGTTTCAAAAAAGATGGAGAAGATGAAATCCAGTTGATGTGTAGTAGAAACTGTTCCATTGTCCATCTTCGAAGAAATTGAATTAAAGAGAAGAAACTACTGTCAAGACAGCATTGTTGTGTTTTACTGATGTGTGGTTGTTTTTAATGTAGGCTAAGAAAAAGATTATATGCCCACATCGTGAGTTTGAAAACAAAATGTGAAATGAGTGAGAGGCAGAAAATCAATATGAGTGCTATTTTTATGAAGCTAGGTATTTTATCCAGTTTAAGAAGCAAGTTATCGCTGTCAGAAGGGGATAAAATGAAGCTTTACAAATAATCCTTCAGGTGATCGTAGGAAGAGGATTCAATTCACTGAGCAGACATCTTTGCAACCCCAATTTTGTGTGCTTTAGTGTACAGAGAAAAATGAAAAAAAAAGAAAAATTAAGAGTTTTTTTTCAGCCTTTGAGTGGTTTGTAGTAGGTCCAAATAAAACACCTGATGATCAGGAAAAATGAATATAGTGTTTATCAGTATGGACCTGAGATAGACTCGGGAATGATAGACTAGACAGGTTGATGTCAACTGTGTATAATGCTTTAGAAGCTGTTTTAAAGGACAGACAAGGCAATGTCTGAAATTTGAAGTTCAGCTGGGGTTTGCTAAATGGGAAAACAAAGAGATCTGATGAAATTTAAAAAAAGTAAGTGTAGTGATTACTAATAAAGTAGACTTTAAGGTAAAGACATCTAAATTGCTTCTAAGCTTGTCAGTTGAATATGTGTGAGGGGAAGGCTGTATTTTATTTATTTCAGGGTAAGGATGACTTGCTTCCCAGTTGCTTGAAAGTATTTATGATCATACTAACTCATTTCCCTACCAGCCCAAGCCATAAAGTGCTGCTGTTCTCCTCATTAGTATAAGTGCAGTGTCAGACAATTTATCTGACATGGCAGATAGTTAAAAGAGAAATTACAGAGGACTACAGTGTGAGTGAATGCAAAGACAGATCCTGTCCCATACCAAGAACAAAAGGCTCCAGAGCATATTTGCTGGCTGTGTTGAGAAGCCAGTGCTGTTGTTTCTGCTATGCCAGCCTAGAAAGCCTACATCTTTTACACTGTTTGTTCGCATGCCAGGAGTCACTGCAAGTTTATATTTTTATTTATTGGTCATATCATTGCTAATTATTTAGTTGGGTTAGCTATGAACTGTTATGTATAAAAAAGTATCCATATTATAAATGCAAATCTCCAGTAAAACAACTAATAGCATCTTAAAATGTACACATCCATAGTCCAGTTCACCAGGGTTAATATTTGTCAAATACTGCACTGAGACTTACTTGCTTTTCTGCCTAACATAGCATCCTGCCCTTTAAAAAACTATCACAGATGTTGGCATGGGTCTCCTTTTCTGTGGCTTTATAAATTCCATGCTGACCGGCTTGCAGGTGCTTGCAGTGCAGTAGTTTTTGTGAAAACTAGATGAGAATACTGTAATATAAGAGAACAGTGAGTCAAAGGTAAGGACAGGAGTGAGTCTGGAAAATGCTGGTAGGCCAAATGTAATTCTTTCTTTGTCCTCTGTGCCAAATATTTGAGTCTGGAGTGTCCTGTAAGATCTTAGAGTTAGCTGAAGGAGATGAGAATAATTGACATGAAAGGAAAATTTTATCTTTGACCCAACTGCTTTTGTGAAATTTTATCCTGGTTATTATTTGACAGCAGCTTTTTCTTTATAGAGGATAAGTTCCCCCAGTCAGACAAAGCAAAGAGCATCAAACTTCCCCCAAGTGCAGACTAAAATTACTGAGCCAGAAATGAACTAATTTTGACTTTTTGTGCTTCAGCACTGGAAGAGAACAAGGATATGTAGAGACGTATGCCACCAAGAGAAGTTGGCATTCGAACAGTTTAGTATTGCAGTCCTTTTGAGGCTCACAGAAAATGTGAGCTGATTTGTATTTCCCAGACAGATAATTAGTTTTACTATGGGAACAGGACCGTTCTATTCAAGAAATATAAGTTGGAAAATACCTGTATTTGCTTAACTGAAAAAATAACTGTGGCTGTTCTCTTCCCTTTTTTTAGATGTATGGCCAGCTCTTCATGTCTGACCTCTTGCTGTCCTGCATTAAGTTTGTTGTCACTACTTTGCTTTGATTCCATCCCATGCCTAACTGCAAGCTCACAAAAGACAAGTGGGTATTCCCACTTCTCTTTCAGAAACATTGGTTGATCTTTCTCCTTTTACAGAGAGGAAAAATGAAAAAAATTGTATATATGAAAGTAGTAAAACTAGAGGCTTACCTTATGGATAATAAACAAGGTATGAAAATTAACCCTACCTTGAGATATTTAAATTGATGTGAAAACATTTGTGGCCTAGTGTTCATGTTGAGCACAAAATCCTCAAACTGTAAATTCTAACTATGATTCTTTATTTTCTTCACTAAAGACACACAGAAAAACTTGTATCTTTCAGTGATATTGTGACAGTTCTCATATATAAGGTATGCTATCCTAAATAAAACATCTAGCATTGAAGTAATGGGGAAGAGAATATACAGGCATTGTTTGAATTAAGGGAAACCGTGGACATTCCTTTTGTTCTCTGCCGTAGCTGATTTGAGAACACTCAAACTATTAGAGATCTTACTAGGATTTTTAAGAAGCTTTTAATGAAAGCCCTTGTTTACAAATATATTCATGTTTTAATTACTTTCCAGTGGAAGTTACTAGAAAATACTCTTACTTTCCACTGAAAAGAACAAACCTTAATTTATTTTTGATGCAATAACAATATCCTCATTTTACAATGAAGTATTTTATTTGTAATTCAGTGCTTTGGCATTTGTTATTTTTATATCATTTAAGAATGTGTATCAAGAACTGGATTAATCCTATTCTGGTTTTGTGAATAAAAGGCTAGGAATTATCACTGAAAAATTTTTCAAGTTTTCAGTTTTCTAGACTGGTCTCAGGATAGACTTCTGTTTGTATGTTTAATGTAGTTGCACCTTATATATTTCAAACACATTGCTAAAAATTTAAGAAACTAATTCTTACAACCAACTTTAAGTGTGGTACTGTTATTTAAACACTAGCATTGATACTGGTGTCAAGCCACTAAACAGAATTAATTGTTGTACATTATTCAGTTTAGTAAATAGAAGATGTGCATGTTTCAGAAAGTGGTGATTTCTTAACACTTAATAGGAAGCTTTGTTGATTATGCCACAAGTGGAAATCACAAATACTTTTTTTTTTTTGGTTTTGCCATCTCTGCAGGTGGCAGAGGAGACACAAGAATAAGAGTCCAATTTTCTCAGCTTTGCTGAAGAGATCTGGGAGAGGAAGCTTGACATTGCATGTGGTACAGAATGGCATGTCTCTAGAATGCTGGAGATAAAGGCTTCTATATCAGGGATTTTTGCAACTAATTTATTCTTTGTATCTTAAATATAATTGGCAATTGTTGGCAATTTTGGCCTTAGGAAACACCAGGTAGCATATTGCCGTGCAAAACATTCAAGAACCTGTGCTCTGCAGTGCCGATCTACCTGTAGATTTGTATTATTGTTGGTCCATCTTTGAGCATTGTACTAGATTTGGAAAACATTTTAAAGTGTAAATATGGTGTTTGTAGCTATAACAATGGTTAAGTTCATGTGATAAAATATTAATATCTTAAACATTTTCACATGATTCTTTTTGCTTTGTGGAGTATTTAGGATCATGTACAGAAAGTTTGCATCTTTGTAACACCCATGACATGACTTCCTAGCTCTGAGTCAGCAGTTACCAAAATTCAGCTAGCTTTTTTACTTGCACAAAATCATCATTTAATTGCAGATGTGCTGATGATTAGGGAATCAGCAAACTGCTCAGGCAGGTAGATTTGAATTGAGAATTGAGAGGTCATAAAACTCTGTGGTGGCGGTTGTTTAAGCTTCATTAAGAGGAAATGAAGAATATCGTGTCAACCTCAGAGCATGAGTTTAGCTGTTTCTTAGATGCTGTGTAGCTATAGAAAAAGGTCTGGTGAGCTAACACAAATACACGCATTTTGAATATCATACTATGTCATGAAGATCTTACACATACACAGATTACAAAGTTCAGGCTCTAGTATAGACCACTGTAGTATTGTTCCCTTCCGTAGGGGAAAGGAAGGGATGCTTCTTTTGCCAGCTCACGTTGTGGTGTCATTAGGTGCTCATTAATAGTGAAACCAAGCCTTGCCAGTGTTTTCCAGGTTTAGACTGGGGTCCAGGTCTCCGGACAATACAAAACTAAAGATGTCACTTTCTCTCTAATGTAGCTATGGTGGAAAAGTTTGTCAGATATTGTGAAATGACTTAACTGACTTAAATATGGAGAAGAAAGCTCTGTATTCAAGCAGTCTATTATTAGCAAAACATTCCTTATCAAGAGTACCGGTCACCTGTTTCCTTGCTTTCATTTGGTAAAGTGGCTTTCTCATTGGCACAGATTGGCACAAGTCAAATATTCTCAATGTCTTAGGTTGTTCTTACTGTGCACAAACTGAACTGTAGGAAGGTGGCCAGTGTTTCAGTCAATTTGGCAGGCAGTTTCTGGAAAGCCTTCCAGTAGCTGACTATTTTGGGTACTGCAAAGGTCAGACATACATTTATTACATAAATATGTATAGTGTTACCCTTAATAAAATTTTTCTCTTTTCTTTTTTTCTCAACTGCTGTTTTAATTTGCAGTGAGGAGAGAGTGGAGAATGTTATGCTGTTTTATTATTTTCTTTTTTTTTAAAATATGTGCATCACTTTTATTAAGCTGCAAGTGGTATTTTACATTGTATTAAAGGAAAATCTGATCTTAGGCAGTTTACTGAGGACATATGAAGAGAATTGAAATATAAATGAGCACACAACACTGATAAATATGATAAGGAGTTTAATGGCATTTATATCACAATAAAACTGAATAATATGAACAGATTTGCAAATTAGCAAAACATTCTGCACATATATGATGCATTCAGAGCCAGCTGCATGAATCTGCAAGCCTTTAATTTTTTTTTTAATCTATTAATGATAGTAGTGTGAATTTGGAGGTGATCCACTTTTTTTTTTTTTAAGGAAAGTTATTGGGGATAAAATGGATTGTGAGTGGACCTGTCACATTCTAGATGCAGGAAGGAGTGACCTTTTAAAATTAATAAATATCACTTAGTTTAAACTGCTAATAATCTACATACATGTTTTGGGTATTACAAGTTAGTTGTGTTTTAGTAAGATATTGGAACAACTTGGGGCTAAGCCAGTCAGCACAGCAGACCACAGTCTTGTTATTTTTGTGTTTTTAAAAGCAGAGCATACACCAGTATATCAATGTATAAATAACACTGAAACAGATCTGCACAGAAAACAATACCTTTCAGATTTTTTGTTCTTTATAAATAATCCCCGTTAAAAACTCTTAACAGTGACTGAAAGTGCCATGAAAAGGAGCACTTACAGGCAAATATCCAAGTCATTGATCTAGAGGATGCACATGTGCTCTTTTGTTCTGGACGTACATGCAATTCATTAGATTGCATGGTGAAACATTGCCAGGAAAGCATAAACCATGCTTGAGATTCCAGAAAAAAATTTCAAGTTTTCTTCTCAAACCATACGTGAAAATTCCAAACTCCCCCTACTTATTTTTGAGCTTGAATCAATTTCTTGATGTTTCACAGTTAAGATCTTCAGCTTGTGTCATCCACGCCTCCAGGGCCCTTCAGGTGTATGGGTTTATTTGTGTGTGGATGTCTATGGATAAATGAGGAAGACCTGTCTCTTTCAAAGAGGTAAACAATATGAAGGGAGCAGGAATCCTTGTGAAGATGTGTAGACCTATGAGAAATGAGATGAAGATAGAAAGGAAAAACGTTGACTGAGTGCCAGAAAATATCCCAAAGGTTTTTAAGTATGAAATTTGGAGAACATGGGAACTGATCAAAGTCTCTTAGTTCAAGACATTTAGGATTCAACAGGCCTAAAGATTTGAAAATTGTTTTCAGAAAATAGTTCAGGTGTGGAGGAGGAGGAGAGCTTTTGATTATGTAATTCAGTTCCTGTGTTTCCAGCACCTTTCACAGCTTTCTGGAGCAGTCTTCTTTGGGCTGCACTGTAGTAAGTCTTTGTTGGCTGCAGGCACAGCGACTGATGTCTTCATCAAGCTCATTTTCTTTCTTCCCATTGTTCTTTTGGTAATTATTGCTTTTGGATTATAAATGGCTCAAGAGCATTCCAAAACTTCAAAGAACTCTTTTCCTGCTACTGCAATCCATACATGGTAGGGCTTGATGGGGAATGCAAGATTTGTTCTAGCAACATTAGCTTTTGTATATTATTATTGTTATCTATAGAGGTAGGATGAATTTTGCTGCCATCATTCATCATGGTAGAGATCTATCATCCCATAAATGGTTGCACTGAAACTATGGAGTTATTCACAGAAAAGAATCAGCATACATCCAACATGTTTCTACTATCAAAAACATAGTTAAAAATGTAGCATTATATGTTCTTGAACAAAATCTGAGGCAATCCCGGTTTCATTGAAAAAGTATTTAACTGAGATTGATTTGAATTCAAACTTTCATGTGTATCCATGTTGTTTATTAAAATATATCTGATTTTTCTCATTTCTATACCAAATGGATTTAAAGTGAATTCTCCACTCTGTGTCTGCACACTGCTGTGCACATAACAGAAAAATATGAGCTCCCTCTTGTGGTCTGAAAAACCTTCTCTTTCCCCAAACTGAACCAAGAAGACCCTGAACAAAGCAGTTAAAACATTTCAAGTTTCTTGTATAAATCCTGGACTTCATTAAAGGGTAAATCTCTTATGTAACAGTATTAGTGAGACATTGAAAAGCATGGCACAATAAAATAATAAAAAAAAGAGATAGGGCTACGGTCATTCTAACAAGAAGGTAAAAGCCTCTCTAAATACATCATGTTTAAAATACTGAATAATAATGCCAGATATGCAAGTATAGAGTTCTTAGTCTAATAGAACATATTTTTTAGCTGTTAAAATAGAGAAAAGAAGCCTGTTCTCGATAAGAGTGAAAGAATAATTTTACAACAGACATTGCAAAATAAGATACTCATTGCAGGCACTTAAAGACTGAAAATTCTAGAAAACTGTGTAGAAAAAGAGTCTTCTCACACAAAAAAAATTCAGGAAGCAACAGCTTCATCAGTAATACTATTTTACAGGTTTTCAGCCCAAGAGTGTACTTATAACTGCTCCTTGTGTATCAAGATTGCTTGTGTTCCTGGTAATGAATCAGATAGGGAACAGCTTAAGGGCACTGAAATTGTGGCTTCTTTAGTCTGTACTTGATGCTCTTTTTAAAGTTGTTAATGTCCTATGGTTCTTGCTGTAAGTTTCCAAAACAGGAGAAAACTAGAAACTTAGACTTGCTTAATTTCAAATGACATACAAAGATATAGACTCCCGTGCCAATTAGATACGTTGTTTTCTAATCTGTGATTTTAAGTTTTCAGTAACTAAGTTGTTTATTTTTAGAAGAATCTTTGTCAACTGAGGGACTAATGGTAAGCAGGATTCTGTTTTGACTGCTGCAGTGATTATGCACACCTAATGATTTTTAGAATGACACCTTAAATGGTTTATTTTGGATGGTCCTTTCAACTACTTTAGATTACAAAGAGAAATGCTGAACATCAGTTTTTGCATAATGTGAACAAGTGTTGCCAAGGTTCTCTCCTTGAGGAGGGAAGAGACAGCAACCTTGTTGCAATCTGTGTGATTTCTTTAGTTTATCTGGGAAGCACTCCAGGAAAAACAAGGTCAGAAGGTATTCCCTGAAGGGGGTATGTGTACACAAGTGACAATACACCTCCTCATTGCTGAATGAGAGACGGATTGGGATTGTGCATTTATCTTTTACCAAATGTCATTTCTCTGACAGAGACAAAAGTTGCACAAGAGTCAGAGATCTTAGAGGGAACTGAAGAATAATCACAGTGGAAGAAGGGAATTGGAAGACTTTATTTGGAAAGTGTAACTTATGCCCTTTTATAATTAGATTGAAGGCATGCTGGTATGATACCTGTGTTCTAGACTAGTTTTGCTGGCACATGAGCATGGATTTGATTATATTCAGGAAAAATTGAAGCCGTACTTTCAAATGTTATCTGCTGAGGTTCTTTTGGTGGGAAGACTTTTAACAACAGTGGCTGTGTGGGGATTAAATGAGCAGTAGAGAGTACTTCTATTAAAAAAGAAAACATGGGAGCATCTACTACTCACCAGAGACAAACCTATTTATCATCTGAGAACTAATCTTGTAGAGAGCAAAGATGGAGACAAATAAACATCTCTGCTTTCTAGAGTGCAAATAACTTGTCAAGCTGTCAAAGAGAATGTTTTTACCATTTATCAGATTGTTCTATTCTTTGAAATGCTTAAACATTCTGTCAATCACATGTGAACCCACTTGTATGGTTTTCAAACATTTCTCTAGTGTACCTGCAAGAGAAAGGCTTTAAGAAATGGTGATTTCCTTTAAAGCATAGTTTACTTTAAGAGGCACTTTCCAATCCATATGTGATTACAAATTTTGAAGGAATATAGGATGATGAAATTTTAGCCGGAGAAATCCATAGATAAACATACCAATTTTTATTACTTTTTAATTACAAAATTATAATATTTTTGCTTTCCTGGAATAGCAGTTTTGACATCCTACAATTACTTTGTTAATTCACACTTCTTTTTCCTGATTTTCCATTTGTTCATTTCCTTTCTTTCCTATGCACTTCAGTTCATTTGGTTGTTTTTGTCTTTCTTTTCTTGGTCTTACTTCCTTAACTACCACACCATATGAAGCCAGGGAAAGCCTCACCAGCTCATAGCGTTGCTTAGCAATGTCATGCATCTCTTGCTGTCTGTTGTGAAGCCATGGCATCCTGGTCTTTCAACAAAGATTGCTGTATCAGTGCTTTGCTATAGGTTCCATTTTTTCCCTGAGATTTCTGATAAGGGATGATGTGTCTAGACAGAGTACATAAGAGATTACCTTCTATCCATTATAATATAATTAGATCAAGCTGTACCAAAGCTCACCAAGATTTTATGTTTAAAAGGTCAACAGCTTTTATTCCATATCTCAAAGATAAGCACCTTACATTGGGTTTAATATGTAGAGTGCTGTGCCTGAAAGAAAAGGAGCTTCAAAAGATTTCTACTCCTATTATTTCATTCAAAATAGACATTTGATACTGTAATACGTCCATTTTAACTTCCGTGATTCGTGGAGCTAGAGATAAAAATAGGTCAGCTATGCTCCTACTGGTTCAGGATTATTCCCTGAAATATATTTTCTATTTCTAAATCCAGAGTAGATTTAACTATCTCCAGTGAGGATTTACATTTATTAAACTGGAGGGCTGTTCTTTGGTGGTCTTAATACATTATCATTTATTATTTGTATTATGGCAGCAATTGGAGAGCTCAACTGAAATTAGAATCCCACTGTGCAAGGTATTCTACACATTGAATGAAGTAATTTTTCTCCTGAAGGGTTTGCAGTCTAAATAGATAAGAGAAGATTGAGAAAGTGGCCATAACAATATCGCTGTTTTAGCAAAGCACAACTGAAGAAAAGAGAGGTGAGCTTCTCCTTGGCTTGCTGATAATATATACATAACAGACCTGATAAGTGACTTCAGCTCTGCTGCATTCTAGTCTTGTGCATTACCTAGAAACAGGTTTTTGCATTAAGGATACTCCTCAAGGTTTTGATTACTAGATTTCTTTTCTTTAATCTCTTGCCTCTTTTGGGATTTATGAAGTTCATTAAATTACTTTGAATTATATAATTTTCAATGTTAAATTGTCCTGCTCGTTGACTATACCACTCAAACATCAGAACAAACTGAGCACATAACCCGTGTTTTTAGAACTCCCTCCATTGTTCACTGAACAACTTCTTGAGTTTTTAGTTTTTTTTCCCTTTTCTGTGCCAGCTCCTAACTCTGCTCTGAGTTCACTGTATCTTTCTTTAGCTTTATAATTCAAAATTCCCAGCATTGATTGTAGTATTACTGAACAGTTTTGCCAAAGTTCTCCAAAACAGAGAAGCTGGCTTATTTTTTCCATGTAATCTTTGGGTGGCGTATTCTATAACTGGGGATATTTCTCCTAGCAAATATTTCTCTGCTTTGTAAAGATCAGTATGGCAAATCCTAGTGAAAGCAACACAGCATGGTTCTAAACAGCTTAAGGTTATAAATCTAGTATGTCAAATTCAGAGACTCTTAGAAACAAACTGTTGTGGTTTAACCCCGGATGGCAACCAAGCCCAACACAGCTGCTCACTCGCTCCCTGCAACAGTGGGATGGGGGAGAGAGGTGGAACAGTAAAAGTGAGAAAACTTGTAGGTTGAGACACTTTTGTAGGTAAAGCAAAAGCTGCATATGTAAGCAAAAAACCCCCAAGGAATTAACTCCTCTCTTCCCATGGGCAAGTAGGAGCTCAGCCATCCCTAGGAAAGAACAGCTCCATAACAGGCAGCTTGATAAGACAAATGCCATCACTGAATGTCTCCCCTTTCCTCCCTTTTCCCCAGCGTTCTATGCTGAATATGAGGTCAGTATGGCCTGGAATATCCCTCAGGTCAGTTGGGGTCAGCTGTCCTGGCTCTGTCCCCTCCCAACTTTTTGTGCACCCCAAGCCCCTTGCTGGTGGGGTGGGTGGGAGACAGAAAAGACTTTGACTCTCTAATCAATGCTCAGCAAAAATGAAAACTAACACAGATAATAATACTCAATTCAAAATATAACCACCATCTATGAAGAAAATTTGTAAGACAAGCACACAAACATTTCATTTAGGCCAATGAAATTGAGAGCACCTCTTCAGCACTTTGGGACAAGTCTTGTTTTGCTGGCATATTTTGTTTATTAGGCTTTTCTAGCAGGGTGATGGTGATTTGGGCCATGGTGATCTGCATCATTGCTTGTCTGACAGTGGATTTTGAGACACACCTAAAATGTTCCTCCTTAAACACTTCAAGAACATAATTTCAGTAAAAATATAGTGTTATGCATGCTCTTTCTGTGCTATCTGGTAGAGAGATCATAGAATCATAGAAAATCCTGCTTTGGAAGTGACCCACAGGGATCATTGAAGTTCACCTAGATGTCCTTTTGGAAAACAGGCTTTCAATTTCTGATTAGCTTTAACAGCAACAAAAGAAACTAACAAAACATAGAACCAAACATCCCTTCCTAACCCTCTTACACATGTTTTCCACAAACTCCTTTTTTTGCCCCTCAGTTACTGAAAATATTTCCAGCAACCTCTCCTTTAGTATAGCATTCCTTGGGGGGGGGCAGCAATGCTGCAAAAGGGAGTATTTTCATGTTTCAATTAATATTTTTCTCTTCTTAGTTTGGACTATTGCATCTACCCCATCTCAGCCAACCAACACTGTATTTCGTGATTTAAATTTGAGACAACAGAAGAGAAAATGGCAGCAGATTTCAATATGTTAGCAGCAGAAAGAATGCTAACAGCTCACTATTTGGGGGAAAAATAGAAGCCAGTGTCTTCAGGCTCAGACATCTGTTTCATACAATTTGCCAAGAAATGCCATTACTGTGAGCTCTAGTATCATTAATTAACATAACATAGCTAGTATTGAAGTGATGGTTTTAGGAGATTAAAGAAAGTACATGTTATAGGTATATTTTGTATTCTTTCTCATAAAGTTACTTACTCTGCTAATTTTCATTACTCTTCTTCATAATTGACACTACTAACTTATTTAATAATTTGTTTGTTTTTCTCATGATGATGCTTCAAGGATGGATGATCTGCATCTTCTCAATCTATAATTAGCACTGTCAGGTCTGCTTACCAGCCACTGATGGAAACTTTTGTTCTCCAGCATACTTGTTTGTTGATTAGTCAGCTTCATCCAAGACCATGATGCCCTCAAGCCGACAATAAATTGGTAACCAACACAACACAACTGTTGTACCAACTGTGCAAATAAGAAAGCATGTGATTGCTTTTGATTGTGCTTTAGTTCCTTATACTCTTTACACTGCCTGCAGTAGAGGATGTACGATTGAGCATGGTCCTAGAGTAGTAGCTGTGTGCAGCTCAGCCACTAAACAGGAAAAAAGGGCATAGCCAAAAATGAACATAAAATATTTATTATGTGTATGGGTTGGCTTTTATTCTTAAGAGTGCCTTGTTTTCCTGTTGTTCTGTTTCCTGGAGTGGTGCCTCAGATGCAAAATAAGAAAGCCACAATTGAGTCTACTGTACCAAGGCTTACTCTTGTCACATTGTACTCCATGTCTTCCTCTTCCATCCCTTGTGTGTGGGTGTATTTATTATCTGCTTAGTTCAGTCACTCCATGTCTATCATATGTTGCCCCCCATAATTCTGCCTGCTTCATGGGTTAGTCAGATTTTAAGGGTTAGTTAGAAATTCAGTGTTAACTGACTTCTGTTTTTTCGTTTTCCTAAGAACGTTGCTGGTACATAAAGGCCATAAAAAAGAAGTAGAATTGAATCTACTCTGAGGTCTTCAAGAGCTGAGTAGCCTGTGTTATTAAAAATAATAGAAAATATTTTAGGTTTTTTCCAATCTTGTATTTTATAGACTATTTAAAAAAAATTCTAATATGAACAAAATACCTAATCACAACAGTTATGTTCAGTAGGCAGCAAATATTGCAACAACAGTGAAACCCCAACTGACAATCATACTGGGCCATTTTTTTTCCTTGCAGTAACCTGTCATTCCTTGGTAGTTATTTACTAGTTTTCAAATATGGTGAGGTTCTTGTATTGCTATTTTATCTTACTTAGGATGTAGGAAATTACAAATATTGTAACATAGATTAAAATCAGATGAAAGGGAGCTATATGTATTTTTTCAATGGGATTTCAAAAGCTGCATGATCTGTCATACCTATCTGAGAAGTGAAACCACATAAAAGTATTAATATCAGCATTAGAAAAGTGCCCTGCTTACTCAAGGACATATTTTGATTTTCTTAAAACCCAGACCATGAATTTTAAGCTGATTGTGAAGGTTTACTAGCCTAACTTCCTGTGTAGACACACTCAGGATTCCATCTTTGTGTTATAACTGATCTAACACCAAACTGTTATCAAAATGGTGATTGGGTTCAGCTGGCTGCTGCTTGACCAGGTGTAAAGAAAGCAGATGGATATGGCATGAGCTGGGGTCCAGCAGAACATCCTTCCATGACCACAGTGAGATTTAGATTAGCTGAGTTGCATCTTTGAACTTTCTTCATATTCTGACATGGAGGTGCTGTTTTCATTTTTGTTTTGTTATTCAAAAATCTTCCTGTGTGGTACAGGAAAAAAATCCATGCAAAAAAAAATTGTTTATATCTGATTTTATGCCTCTGCTGGTAAAGAATAACAATTTTTCCTTAGGTGGTTAAGCCCTGCTATTATCTACAGTGTGCTACTAACAGAACTAAAGAATTTCTACCATATACTGGCAGATGTGGTAATAAGAATTCTTGTAACCACTAAAATGGGAGAGAAAGAATGAGCCAAAAATTAGGGATTTGGAAGATCCTGACTCTGTGTTGGCTATATAAACCATATACGGATGTATATAACAATATCGGCTATCCTACAGATTTTCTGGATTGTTCTGGAAAAATATGCTATGTTTTTCTGTCTTTCTGTATTATTGATGGTTTTGTAAAACATCAGTAATGGGACCCTCAGCAGGTTAGATGATAATAATTAAACAGACCAGGAAGTTGTCTTGATTTCTTTTTTATGAATTAATATAAAGATATCTTGACCATTTTATTTAAATATGTGTCATTATAAGGCATATGTGTATATCCTTGTCCTTGACTATAGATAGTGGTGATGTGTGAAACATACTGGAAAAAGGAAGCATAGGCTATGATAGCTGTATTAATAGAGTTGAAAGAAAGAAATAAAATAAGGAGACAGTATCTATTTTTTTCAAAAAGAATTGAAAACTATAGTTCATTTTGTATATGATAGTTCTGGTGGAAATATCCTTGCTATCTTAGAGTTTAGGCTATAAATCATTAGATTTTTCCATTTTCATTAATGTATTGATGTTGCATTTGAACATCTTATTACATGAAGACATGCAACTGAGTGGGATTCGTCAAGAGTCTTTGCAGTTAGCTCACATAAAGAAGTTCTTTTTCTTCTGGCCCATCATCAGGCCTGAGTATAGTGTCAGACATCTGATTAACACAGAAAATCATAGGCTTGCTGAATCATTTGATATTTCTTGGAGAATAAAGGGGACTATAAAATAGAACATGAATAATTCATGTACAGGACTATCCAAAGTCATTTTCTGATGATGTGATTTCTCCCTCTTTTCAGAACTGAACTTTGCTTTTAAAAGCCAGTGTGATAAAAGTGTGTTTCTGTAGTGTGGAGACATCTTCCTTTTCAAATATTTATCTTATAAAGTAGAAGTGTCACAAATGTTGAAAATAGGAAGAAGAAAGACAAAAATATATTGGAATTTCTTTACCAGAGAGAACTGTAGGGTGTGAAAATAAACTGACTTGTTATTTCAGGAGATTTAGTCATGACAGTAGAAAACTATACTTTCAGTGGAGGGTACAACTAATTTTTAAGAGCATCACCCTGTCACAAAATGTAAACTGAGAACTTGGCACGGTATTTTTCTTCTGCAGAGTGCTTTGTAGGAGATGAAAAATAGAATCCTCCCCAGTCTGCTTCATTGCCACATTTAATAGGCTGTGCTGGGGTGTTAAGAAATACAATCTGGAAAATTTTTCTCTAGTGGTTTAACATGTTAAAGTCCTGAGTGTTTTTTTCTGCTGACCAGATCGTCTCTAGGTTATCATCTCCATTTCAATATTAGCAGACAGAAAGACTTAAGCAGATGAAGTCTATTACTATCCTTGGCCTTCATATTTTCTAGGTTCTGCCTCATATTGGGGTGTCTACACTGATTCCAGCACTTTTTATGTTATCATTTACTGGCCTTTCCTCCTGAAACAAACATTCTTGGTAAACAATGGAAATTTTTATCTCTGGAGAAAAATGGTAATCTTCTTTTGTGACATCAAGCATGAAGGAATAGGCTTTTGTGATGAATTAGCTGAATGATCAGGGGATACCAGACCTTTTGAAGTAAGTCTGCTTCTGGTTAAGAGGGCTGTAAGTGGAAAAAGGTGCCTTCTTGACTGTTAGAATATTGCTCTGATGAGGATTACAGATGAAAAATTCATACCTGGATAAAAGCAATAGAAGGAGAATAAGTAAGATCTGGAGAAGGCAGTATAAGGACAACTACACATGAGGTTATGAGGAAAATGATGCATAAAAGCCCTATGAAATGCACCTGTGATGTGTTTGCTTGTATGTGCTGAAGTCAGATTAATAGTTTAGTGTGTTCATCAAAGACATAAGATTTGAGACCTTAATTTTTATCATATTTTATAAAATAATCTTCTCTTATTTTTTTTTAATCTGCACATAAATATTATATTACATTGCTATGTAGATTCTAATGATACTCATTACAGTCCCATGGTACTGTTGCAGTTATCTTAGTATAAATATATTTTTTTCAGTACTGGTTATTTCCACATGGAAGAGGGGAAAAAACTCACTGTGGTCAGTTAAAGCAACGCAATAGTATCTGCATAGGGCCTGTAGTATTTGGTGCCTGTCTCATTTGGGCATTTATTGCCTTAACTTAATAGTTGAAATGAAAAGATGACTAACTCATGGAATCCAATTTAAAAACCCAACAATAGTATAGCACTTGAATGAGTGGCAGTAGTAACTTGGAAGGGGCTTCAGTCGAAGACATTGTGCTGGCAGTGCCTGAAGGACTTCCTGCTACAGGGATGGTATGAAAAGCATGTGAGATAGCACCATAGCACAGTGTTAAGTGCAGTTAGAAACAGGTGGATAAGAAAATGGTTACACTGACTTGTGGTTCCTCTGTTTCTAGTAGTAACAAAAAATTTCTAAACTATCCTGAAGCTGGATTCTCAGGTAAAACTTGGGAGTATTATGTACATATTTAATCTTGTATTATTAGTCAAAACCTCTGAAGTAGTTGGAAACCATAAACCAGATTTTGCTGTGATCAAGGGAATTTTTAACCCTATGGGGAAAACAGGACTAAACAGAACTGGTTTTGGGAGGGGGGTGTGTGGAGAGTGGAACTGGAGAGCAGAAGGTACTCTAGTTCTCTAGTTCTTGTTGATCGTTTTGGTTTTTCTTTCTTTTTTTCTTCTTCTTTTTTTTTTTTTTTAATTGGATCTATTGATAAAAAGCTCAAAGGCTGCTTGGCAGTGACCTCAGTCCTGTTCATGCGACCAGGAGAATGCAGGCGGGAAGCTAAAGCTTGCTTTTAGTCAGTGATCTGTGAATAACCCTCAGTCCCTTAATGACGTGAGAGAAGCCTCCAAAGGGAGACAGTGAGTCAGAGAGAAGGAGGCACAGAGATTGCTTGAACAACCATTAGCACGTCATTGGTAATCCCAGCGACACCTTTCACATCCCTGGCATTTGTCTCAATGCACTCCACTGAAGGCTGGTACTATGTTTTATTTAAGGCTTTCTCACTGCCTTCTGGAGATGTGTGTGTTACTGTAGCCTGACTGGTTGTTATGTTTACTAACACTCTGAGATCCTGCAAGAGAGGGGAATCTGAAGAATTTCTACCATGCTCAATAACCCTGGTTTGAATCTTCTTTTTATGTTAGACACAAGGAAAGGGTATCCAAATAAACATGCACTTAAAAGCACATCTTTTCTAGAACATTTAAATTGCCATACTGCAGAAGAAAAAGTTATCTTGATGTAGTATTACCCAGCTATGCCTCTGCCTGCTTGTCATCTAGTAAGGATCTTGTGATATGTGTGTGTATACTGGTGAGGAATGCTCATCTTGTGTTTTCCACCTCTGTTGAGCATTTGTGTTCATCTAAATAGCTGCCTAGAAGCTGGACAAAGGAAAGAGCAAGCCAAAAGCTTTTCAGAGGAATAAAGGCAGAGAACCTTTTGTGATAATGCTTCTTCATCATTCAAAAGAAAGAAATTATTTGGGGTGGGGGTGTGGGGAAATCACAACATAGCAAGAAGAGTTGCCAGTGAGCAGCATTGAAGTGGCTGTTTCAAGAGGCAAAGTTTATGATGTGGTTTCAGAGCTGTTTGTGTTGGTCAGAATTGTGGCTTATACAGTCTGTTCCTCTCCCCAGCCTACAGTCTCTGACCAATGCTTCCAACTGTTTGTCTTAGCTTTCCATTTTGTCACCACTTCAGTGGTTGACCCTGGGCAAAGACTGTCCTTAAAGACTCAGTTTCTTTTTTTATCAAATGCCATGCTAGTAATCACAGCAATAATATGACTACTATTCACCTGTATCATAAAACACTTAGATTTTTACAGAAAGTTTTGGACTTCCACCTGCAGTTTTAGTTTTCTTCTGGGAAATGAAAAGAAAAAAAGAGAGAATTTCAGCTTTAGTTGTGGGCACTTTTAATTTTTATGTGAGTCTTAGGCTGTAGTGTCTCCAAGGAGATAAGTTTGCTGCTAAGTTTTCTTTGCATTACAATTCGCATGATCCATGGCAGGTGACCATTCTCCTCACTGTTCTTTTAATGTGTAAGAGTGGCTGTGCTGCGCAAGAGGAGAAAACATTGGAGCTGGAAAGCATAAGGCACTGTAGTAACATTAGCAGATAAAATATTCAAATTTATGCAACAGAAATCTGAGATTTTAGTAGGAAGAGATTTCATTTTCCTGTCACTCTACTTTCTCCAAAGAACATAAATATAACTATGATACTTTCTCTGGGAGAAACAACTGAGCATTTCTTTCCCAAAGGGAACGAATACCAGAATTTCTGCTAATAAAAGCTACAGAAGTTTAGGGAAAGTACAGAAGCCTTCATAAAGGAAAAAGCAGGTCTGTTCTTTCCCTAAGGGACTATTCTGACAGTCATGTATCAACTGATGTGTTTCTGTTCTACATCTTTGGTGAGGATGATGTAGGAACACTTGTAGCAGCAATACACCACCCAAAGATTCCTCTGTGCTGAACAACAGAAAAGCTTTAGTAATAACACTGGTACTACAAAACTAGAAAAAGTACCTTGCTTACTAAATTAAGGAAGCACCTCTTCCTGTAAGTTTGTAGCACTTCTGCATGATACACATTTGTCCTCTTATAGTTGAAATAGATTTTAAAACCCTTTTTCTTTTCCTTTCCCTTTTTATGAGTCAAAATTACTAATTTAATGTGTATGAAGAACTTGGATTATCCAGCATATGCTAAACATAGCTACCGAACATTTGCCACATGTCAGAACTTTGCAAATGTTGTTTGTGGAATTATTTATATTGACTACATTGGAAACATGGGTGATTAGGAGTGATTACCACAGTAGTTTGTGAGGACTTACAGATGGAACTCCCACTATCCTTTATGGACAAAACTTCTTGATACGTATAAGCTTAAGCTTGGCATTCAGTGCATCTTTTAAAGGATGGCAACTGAGAAATGCAAAAGTGGACATAATGTGGAAATTAGAACAGTGGGGATAAAGGAGAAATGAGAATGACTTCAAATTTTGTGTCAGCTGGTACCCATAGGCTTCCATTAATTTTCAGTGGCTGACTTCTGAGTGAGTGTGATACTTTTGTTTCCTGCAAAGCAAAGTGAGGATTTAGGATCTCCACCTGAGCTATGGGAATTCGTTAATGTTAACATTGACTGTTGATAAAACTCAAGGATTATGATGTTCTTACAGTAATCTGGTACATTGTATTCTACAACATTCTGTAATAAATGATCTTCAGGGAAAGGGTCAGTATGGAATGCAATCAGCATTTCTGGCATTTGCTATATTTGTTTCTAAGCAGTGGGAGTGTTCTGGGATGTATGAGAACTTTGTGGTACTAAGAGAAAGTACAAAATGCCATTAACAGAAAATTATCTGTTTTGCAAGATGGTAAAAGTCAATCTCCCCTGTAACAGAATGGCTTCCTTGGTTTTGTCTTTACCTGTAATTTCTGAAACCTACCTTGTCTGCTTTTCACAATTATAGCCAGTAGAATACGTACATTTGTTTAAATTAGAACAAACACTTTGCTTAAAACTGAGTAAACTTTTTTTTGCCTAAAATAAACAAAGCATCATTATTTGCTATTTACATTGCAATATTATTTTTGTTTGGAGAAAATACTTCTTTCGATTTTTAACAGAGGTCTTGATTCTTTGATGTAGAAATACAGTTCAAAAAAATGTCCACGTTAACTAAGTCCTGCCTCTGTCCTATTGAGGATAATGCAACTGAATATCAGTTGCACTTAATTAATTAGTTTAACTTTACAGCAGTTTGCAAATAATGCCCATGAGTTTTGTTGCTGCCTACTTGCTTGTCTGTACTTATTATTGTGTTCACTGAAAGCATAAACATAATAAAATGCTTTCCTAGACTTTTTTGCCTCCTATGTCAGAACATGTACTTTGTTTTCATGCAACTTCATACAGTATTATGAGTCAGGCTCAGATCTTCAGAAAATACCTTGGTTTTATCTGGTCTGGTATCCTTCAGGCCTGTACTTGGACCCCTAGAAATGGCAGCTAATTAGTTGAGCTCTGAGGAGAAGCAGGAAAGAAGATTTAATTAAGGACCTCAATGGATTTTTTTTACTGGAGATAGTGATGGTATTTGTTTGACTTACAATATATTTTTGTTAGCTTTCTTGGTAATTTCTGGTACCTGGAAACTTGACACCTAGAAATTCTGATGAAAGAAACACTTAAATAGAGGCTCCCTGGTTAGAAACAAGGTTTTGTTGAGTAATATGATAATACAACTAATTAGCCTTTTTAAAATAGTTGTCTAATGTTTAGCTGAACACCATTGATGACTCTTCAGGGGTTGAGGTATACTAGCATAATACCAGTCTTGTTCTCCAAAAATACTTAGATATTATAATATTTTAGGTGAAATTTAAATTAAAAATTAAAGCTGTATTTTTCTTTTGCTTGCCAAGAGAGGTTTTTATTGTAGGGGGTCATTTCTGCCTAGAACATACTGTATATCACTTCCTAAACTGACAGTAAGACTGCTGCAGGAGAATGGCCACAGGAGGAAGTTCCTCTCTGCCCTTGCCAAAACCCAGAGAATACCATTTAGCAGATATACATAAAGGTCCAATTCTCTGAAAATGTCAGTCCCTCCAGAAATATTTTGAGTACTCCTCATGTCCTGCAGGGATACAAAAATGGTATTCTAGACTTGGGTGAGAGACCATCTCTTAATCACAGTGTTCATGTGACAGTCAATCAGACAATGCCATTCCATCACTCATAGGGAGGTTGTTAAACTTACAAACAGCACCATTTTGCACCAAGTAAATCCATGTAACACCAAAATGTTGTAGCCCTAATGCACTTGCAAACTCTTCTAAAAGGATCTCAAGCCTGACTTACTGAGAGTTTTATAAACTTTTTCATATTTGCATCTATACCCCATGAACCATGAGCACCTTTTAACTCCACAAGAATAGGAATGGCAAACTCTTTAAATTGAAGGAATACCCTAGATATATTAAGCTCTAATTCAAGCTACTAAAGACAAGTTAGAGATTAAGGCAATAAGGCTGACTATGAAAAGAAATTGCTATGTATAACTTGGCCAAATAAAAAGTATGGAGCAAAAAGGTTATGGTATTTGTTAACATGCACTTGAAAAGGCCAAATACGAAGATAGGGGATTTCTTACTTTAGAATGGTTGGATGAAATTAAGCAAGAAAAATCAGCTTGAATCATTAAATACTCTTTGCGGTGAGATGAAATAGTAAACAACTGAAAAGCCTCACAAGAAAAGCAAGAGAAAATGGAACATTTGCATCATGTGAAAATCATTCTGTGATGGATTTGCAAAGTATCTGCACTGCATTAGGAATGGATAGATGGTATAGCAACACTGGGGATTCCTAGCCATGATTGTATTTAGCCACTGATACGGAACATACAGAATACAGGTAATCAAGACTCTTTCCACAGTAGGATACAGTTACTCTGGGAAATTTACCTTGTGTAGTAAAGCATAATTTCATTCACTTTTTAGTAAGATTTATTGGTAGTTCAGAATTACCAAGATGTAATTATTGTGCTAGAAAATTTTTTTTTGCCTACTTATATGTGGCCAGGTTTGCTTTTTTTCTTTTTGGTTAGTTTTTTGTTTGGTTGGTTTTGTCTTTGTGGTATATACTTTTTCAAACTAGATGAGTTGCAGACATGTATGTATGCAAATTTAACACATAATACAGTGTAAAAAACCCCAGAGCATCAGAGTGAGTCTAAAATACATTGTAACTCTTGCAAAATAGATGTTGTCTTTGCAGAAGGGTTTTATCGTGCTCACAAATATATATAGCAGTGAGTATGTCGAAAGCAGCTAGCACAGGATCGCTTAGCTGAGTGGGAGGTGATGCAGGACTGTGCTATTAGTGAGCAGGAGGTGGGAGGTGACTGGGGCTGATGGGCAGGTTGGATACAGTATTTATATACATATGTTTACAGGTATATTTAGATGCGATATAAATATACAAATGTTAAATCGATGCAATAGCTTGCCTCAAGTGTAGATAGAATGATGTAATAACTCAGAGTGAGGCAGCATAGTAGAGTGGACTGAGCATACAAACCCACAATTTTTAATCTTGCTATCAGCACAATAGTACTTTCTCATGTGTTCTTCCCCATGTGTTCTATAATATCTTTGGCTGGACATACATGCTTAGATGGGGATATGTATTTTACTTCATGTATACTTGTAGTTTAATGTGGCGTAGTTGAGAAAAAAAACATGACATCTGCAGTGGTGAGGGATGTAGAGATGTGGGGAACAGCAGTGGAGTAAAAAATTCTCTATATAAAAGATTTCGTACAATTTGCATCATCTTAACTTTTTTTCCTATTCTCTTTGTCATTTTGATGTTCCATTTATTAATTTCTGTTACTGGGTGCACTCATACAGTCTTCAGAGACTCTCACTGTTTGTTAATCAATTAGACCTAAGATTATTTTAATCATAATATTATTTTTATTTTCTTTTTAGAGTGTGTACATATTTTCCTCCAAGTTGACCTGCACAAATATTGTCAATATCTCTCCAAGTTATCTCTCTGTTAGTCATGGTGCAATTTTGATAGGCCAGGTTATGTATCCTAATCCTGACAATGAACATTAACTTGAAACAGCTAATTTTCTGTCCCTGTCTAGCTTCCTTAATACTTATTCCTGTCTTTTTTGTTTCTGTCCCTGGTACTGGATTCTCTCATGGATTCTGTATGTCTAGGCTGGATATGCCTAACTGCTTCTTTAGCATCCATTCAATATGACTGATGCAGCTTTCTTGCCTATTCCAGCTGCTCAGGAGCCATTCTAATGTAATCTAGCTGGCAAACTCATGGGTCTCACTAACTTTCCCTTGCCTTCATTTTCAGTTTGATAAACAAAGATCAGGATAAACGTATAGGTGTCCATAATTTTCCTGATATTAGTAGTAGTTGTCGAGAATATGTTTGGTTTTTTTCAGGAGGACTCATCCTGCTCTGTGTTTGGCTGAAAATACACATGCCACTGGTAAGATTTAGGCCTGTGAGAGAGATGCAGAAAAATATAACTAGATCAAAGGAAACAGAATTATTACTGGTATGAGGATAAAGTGTACATCTGTGAAAGGCTGTAGAGAAGGCTGGGAACCTGTGCAGTGTAATTCACAATGCCCAACAATTTTGATATGTGTTTGTGGTTTAGGAATGGTACTCCCCAATTTACTGAAAAACCCCAGACCTTGAGCCATGTGGCTCATTTCTCCCAACCCCTCCCTCCACCCCCATGGTGGGATAGAGAAGAGAATTGGAAGCTCAGAAAGGAAAAGATCACAGTTTGAGATAAGAACAACTTACAAGAAACAGCAACAAAAGAGGGAAATGATCAGTGACAACAGCAGTAGTAATAGCAGAGTGTACAAGAGAGGTGAAGGATATGCACACCATGCTCACCTCACAGAACCCAGCCCCACTGACCCCTCACCCTGCAAAACCAGAAAGAACCCTGATCCCGCTCCAACCCCCCTGGTGCAGTGGGAAGTACTGTACAGCCCCTGGCTGCTGCTGCAAATTAACTCTGTCCTGGCCAGAACCAGGACAATTGTGGATTTCGACAATATGGTAAATGAAAGGAAAAATTTCCAGTCATTTAAGCTCAGTTTAGGCTGCTGAACTAGTGTAAAAGTCCAGTTGATACATATTGATTGCTATCATATACACAGGATTGAGTAACTGTTGTTTTATCATAGAAACACCTTGGTATCACTCTTGGATTTTATCTCTAAAAAACTCCAGAGAAGGAGGGAAGTGCTGTTATCAGCCAGTACAGATGGATTCAGGTAGTGCCCTGGACAGGCCAAATTTCTTGCCAAGGCTTTATGGCAGCCCACAAATCTAGCTGAGCTTTCTGAAAGTGCAATCCATCATGTCCAGACAAACATGTGGCAAATTTTAATTGACCTGTTTAGTTAGCTTCTTACCAGTAACTGGAACAGCACACTTGGTGTCTGTACTAACTGCTACATCAGAAAGTAGAGTCTCTACCAGTTCTAGCAGCTGAGTTTTGACACTCAGAAAGTCTATAAGCCCTCGGAAATATAATTTCCAAGTAAGCTGTAGCAATGGGCCTAACTCTGATGGTGCAAAACTGAAAAACACTTACATGAAAAAGGTACACTGCTTCTTTCTAATAGCTGCATTGCCCTTATAAGGGGCCTATCTTACTAAAGACTTCTTAAAGAAACTAAGTGTCTAACATCAGATTTTGCCCCAACTCTTTCCCATCCCATGAAGAAGGTTCTATAGTCCTTGTGTTGGAAATGACATAACTTCTGATTTTTTTAAGGAACTTTAGTCGTGGGTTTGTTCGCCTTTGCCAAGGGGGGTGGCTTTAAGGTTTCTCTTCAAAAGACCAAGGATTTGAGTTTTACTGGGTGAGGCCTGATGGGCTTCAATCAACAAAAAGAAAATTTCTAGACTCTGTAAGTTTAACATGTACAGGTTGGGAGTAGCCTGAAGATATAGAGGAGATAAAAGGACATTAACAGACATCACCCCCTGGTGCAGTTAGAGATACTTGGTCTGGGGAAAGATTGATAAAAGAACCAAAGAATGAGGACCAACTCAGCGTCAGAGGAGAAGGGATCAATAATCAATAGGACATCAAATCCTGTGTAATGTAGAACCAATGAATGAGAATTTCTTTGGGTTTTTTATGTATAAATATGTGAGAAGTCTGGTAAAGAACCATGTGTGATGGAATGATTTCCACTGCCATGTGTGGATGAAATGATTTCAACTGCACATCCTGGCCAGAATAACATCCTGGCCAGAATAAAGTAATGCCTGATTCTGTCACACTTAAAGAGTGTTGGAGAGCTTCTTTTATTCCCGCAGTTTTGGTCACACTTGTATAACTGCATTGCTCAGGCTTAAACCCACACTCTACACTTACAGAACATGAGGGAAGAGAAGTGCACTGGTGAGATAGAGTGCATCCAGTGAAAGTCACAGATTTTGACTCCTAGTCAAGATTCAGAACAGTAATGTACATATCTAATTGTTTCAGATTTGTTTAGTTCCTTTTGCCTCATATGTATTGCAAAAAGTATTTTAGAATGTGTTCAAAACCTCTTTCCATCTTCTCCCAACCAATTCCTACTAAAATCTGGATCCTTTGCCTTGAAATAATGATTGACATGCTGTTGTGTCTCATGTGTCTTCTTAGATGGAGATCCTTTTAAAAATAAATGTGGCAATTAAATCCCCAGGCTACTTCAGTTTGTGCAGGGCTTTTTTTAAAAGTGACTGATGAAGAGTATGCAGAGTTTTCAATGAAGCTGCCAGCCCTTCTTCAGTGTCCTCCTTCATTTGCATGGTCTTTGTCACAGATAGTTTGCTTGTGCCAATAGAAAGGGATTGTATTCATGTGTTCTATGACAACTAGGGTTTTCAGAAAACTGAGTGGTATTTCTGCCTGGGAAAAAATAATTTTTCAGCTCATCTCTGACCTCCTGTAACTACTAAGAGTTACACTGTAAGAGCTAAGACTTCATGCTTCCTTGGCTCAATATGACCTATCGTATGGTATGTATTTTCTAAGAACACTCATTTGTGATAAGAAAGATGATGAGGTAGAGCCAGATTGAGCTGAAGTGGCAGCTGTAATCCAGCCCTTGGTAGTAACAGGTGTTTTTAGACACGTTTACTGAGAGACTGGTTGTGATCAGTGCTGTACTAGGGAAGAAGTCCATGGAGACTCTCTTTGATTTCACCCAGGACGTGAGACCTGAAGGTAAGTAATTTAAGCCCATGTATTAATAAAAGCCATCCTAACTTTGCCTTCACTTGTGTGTGGGTCACGTGTTTCCTTTGCTGCATGGTTCCAGAGGCCAGACAATACCTTCTGCCCACTGTGCTCAGTAAGGTGGATGTGTTTCACTCAAGTTACACATTTGCATAGTGAATCCCACAAGACTGTTAGCCCTACAGCTGTATTTCAGCCTTCCCAGTCATCTCTTCTTGTGACCCTGGCTCTCCTTGTAGTTTTTGCGCCAGGAACTATGTGAGTACAGAGGATGCAGATCTGGGTAACCAGCTGCTGTCAGCTGCTTTATACTGCTAGAACATCAGAAAAAGTTCTGGAAAGCACTAGGCTGTAACCCAGCAATGAAACCTGTTTTAGCAAATGATTGGGCACAAGTGAAATAAATGTCTTCTTGCAAGCCAGTTTAGGAGGAAACAGGTGGTACATGGTTATTACAATGCACAGAGAGCAACTCTTGGGATACAACTGGAAATAATTCAAAAGGCAACAGTGAGTCCATTGTAAATAAAAAACAGGGTATGATGTAACTGGCTTGTGATAAGCAGGGGTAACCAGTGGGAAGCCAAAGACGTAATGTTTTGTTCTTGTGCATTAATCACCGAGTAATGATGTGGAAGCAAATGGCAGCAGCTTAGGTGAGTTATTCCATGTCTCTACTGTGCTACTCTCCAGTAAGCCTTCTCTCCCTAGTTGTTGGGGGGAGCCTCCAACTGAATTTGCTGGAAGAGATCAATGAGCTGCCTCATAAATATTGGGAAAGGTCACTGACAGTGCAACAGGACACAAAAGATCTGAACACAAGGGTTTTCCTGATGTTAATAGATAGTGACTCTGTTATGAAAAAAAAGTAGGCATAATCCTGAAATGACAGAAATAAACATTGGTCCTCCTGATATTTTTAGATATTGTCAGCTGACAGGGCAGATTGTAAAGGACTGAAAAATGACGAACATAACTATGACTCTCTTCTTCCCCCCCAAAAAAAAAAGAAAGGGGGGGGGGGTAGGGAAGAGAGAGAAGAAAGAAGGCTCTGCTGGCAGCCTCAGGATAGTTAGTTTCAAAAGCATGTGTGGGGGAAAATATGAGAAACAATCTTGTGGGATTCAGTGAGGAAACACTTCAAAAATATAATTTGATTAGGACACAGCCTGTATGATTCAACGAGGGGGAGGAGGTATTGCCTGGAATATGCATCTGACAAACTTTTACATCAAGAATTACTAAATTACAGTCATGCAGCCATGAAGTAGGGGCCAAAACTAATTTTTTTTTTTACAAACTCATGCACTGCAACTTTTTGAGTTGTTGGCATCGATGACGTGAATCAGCACCACAAGGTTACTTTTGCTTCTGGTTCCATTGATGTATTCTTCTTTTTTATTTTTATCACAGTATCATGTGCTGTCTACCCTTCCTAAGCTCTCTGTTGGACTAGAGAGCAGGCAAGGAAAAGGAATCCTTCACTGTAGTGCGCAAGAGAATGTCAGATTTAATGTGAAGATGATTCAGGCTTTTTGCCTGATCAGGTGGACTTTGATATCGTTACAGAACATCATTCAATCACTGTCAAATGTTTATTATTATTATTGTTATTATTATTGCTGTATTGAAGCTGTGCCTATAGATGCATTGCTATGAACATGTAGTACTGATCAATACCAAGGAAAGTAAGTCTGTGGAATCAAAAAAGGTGTAGAATATAAGAAAGACACAGTTATTTAGGGAAGTATTTTATCGTTTAAAGGCTGCAGCCTGTAACTTTGAACTGTAAATGGAAGGTAGAATGTTATATTTTGCATCATAACACAAGGAGATTAGGCAGAATCACAGTGTGGGACCTGCTCCACTAGCAAAGGAAATAGAAAGGAGAGAGTAGGCTCTGAAATCTCCTTTTTAGTGACATTTCTGTCAGGGCTTCAAGGAGGATTATGCAGCGTACAGTTGTACAAACAGTACAGTGCCAGTCATTTTCTTTCAAAGAACTGAGCTCTTACCACAGCTTTCCCTTTTTTTTTAGCTGATGATCCTTAAGTCCAGTTTTTGCTACACTCATTCACGGAAAAAGTTGTAGACTGTAATTTTTGCTTCAGATCTAGATGTCGACCTTCTGGAAAGCAGGCAGCCAGAATTTGGCTCTCAGTACTCTCCAGCACCTTGCTAATGACCTGTAGTTGAAGATCTGTTTTGCTTTGAGGGAAAATGAGAGTTAGTAAATATTCAAAAAGGAGATGATCTGCTTAGTGCAGTGTCTGGAGAACTCGCTTGGAGAAAAGATACTGTGTGCCATCTCTGCTTTTATGCACTTATCCTGAGTAATTTTGATATGGAAGCTTTAGGAATCCATGTGGGAAGGTAAAGAGAGTACTTTATTTCTAAGAGTTGCTGTCAACACAGGAATATTCCAGAGGGGAAAATAAATACTGTATACTTCATGAGCTTGTTGTTAATATAATATGCTATGATTCAGGAAAATCTTTCATCTTAGTGCTGATTTATCTCATTTAAAAAAAAAGGTGTTTTTTTACTATCTATCAGCAAGATGGTATCTTTTGTCCTTAAGCTATTTAGGAAACCTAGAACTTGTGCAGAACCAAATGAAGCATTGAAAAAGATGCTTATTTGAACCTCACCAGTTATAAGATTATTAGCACTGAATGCAAGTACAAAATTGACATCAGTATGACATTGTTTTGAGGTCTGTTCTACATAAAAAATTGTTGTTTATTAGACGTTAAACAGTTATTTAGTTAAAGTACACTATTTTGAACACTTTCCTTGCAAGTACCATTCTAGAGAGAATTGGACAGAGCTATTATTATTTGCTTTATGTTTGTGTTTGCAGGCTCAATTTCAGCAATATTAAAGTTAATCATATTTCATTCCTTCACTGAAAGTCCACTGTAATGTACTGAAACTCATGGGACACTCTAACTACAGGCATAGATGTACTGAACTAGAAAAAAAAAATGACTAAAATACTAATAACATTCTATCTTACACTAGGTCTTGCCACTTAAAATCATTGCATATGTGATTGCTGGATATGCTCTTTTACCTTAATGTTTATCTGATTCCAGTAAAAACCATGAAAGGATGCCCAGTTTCATGCAAAAACTTTCCCTAGTGTTATACAAAGTAATTAATTGTTAACCATTCTTTTTTCCACCACATTGGTAAGTCAGAACATTTTAGGGACGGTATAATAATCCTTAAACTAAAGAACATATAAGTATAAAGTGTTTAGAGTTTGAGAAGTCTCCAGGCTAGAAATTTAAATCAATATTGCCTTGAAAAAAAGGGGTTGTAAATTGGTGTTTTAGTTCAATGCTGACTCTATAAACAGGTTGTGGATTGTTGCCTTGTTAATTTAGGGTTATTTAATAAAAAAACAAAACAAGGCTGTGAATGTATGTGGTAATTAGATGATTCATTTAACTGGGGCTGGGCTTTTGAAAAGGGGTGTTTCACTTGCTGAAAGATTCATTAAAACAGGTAGTAAAAATGAAAACTACCCCCCTAGTAATAATTATTATGATCAGAATTATTAAGTTCAGGCTCAGAAGGCTAGAATAACGAATTTGCAGGTATACTGAGAATTCAAATTATGAAATGTGAGGGTCACTGTATATCTTCTGATTTTGTTTCTGGAAGTTATTATTTTGGCATTCTCAAAGCAACAAACTGATCTTTTTGTTGATTTGATCAAATTTGCTAATTTGTATATTTTCCTTCATTCTTAAGTATTGAAAAAATAATGAACATTCCAGAGAAACTGTTGTTTAGTTCCCTGAGTAAAGACAGCCCTACAAAAACCAGTGATTCTTTGCAAAAATAGATGTTCATGGATGTTATACCCGGGAAAAAAAAATTGAGTTGTCTTATAGTACTGCATCTTTTACTGTGTCTGGCTTAGGAAAGCATCTGGTTATTTCTAACCTTTGTTTAGAAAATGTTTCCTTTGTCAATAGTACGAGGAAGTGCATATCCTATTTTAAATCTTTCTGGAAATAGAGTGACCAGCTTTATTAGTGGAAGTTTCAAATGCTATTGTATATATTACAGGCAAGTGCAGACTTTCAGTTGAGGAAACCTGTAGCTTCTACTCCTTTAGCAGCAGTGGGGAAAAGAATAATTCTGAATAACTCACAAACTTTCTATCAAAAAGCAGAAAAACTAGAATTGTGTAGTTAAAGACAAGAGTTCATGAGCCCTATCAGAAGAAGTAGAAATTCTATTAGAGAGTCACAATGGTGTTTCTTACAAAAAAGAAGTGATGCTTTTCTCTCATTTTCTGATTATCTTCTGTTTTCTGGAAGTGTGACTCCTCACATCTATATATAAACACCTAGAAGTTGTTGTATAATCTAAATAAGCTGTATAGAAAGTGATGAGAAAAATGACGTCTGCAGGATGTGGCTCATCCCACATATTTAAATCACTATTGACAAGCTTCTGACAACTTTTTCAACAGAAATGCTTCATATTTAATTTGTTCAATCATTCCTCCTTCTCAGTTTCATTCCTTATCAGTTCCAGATAGAGTCTCAGGTTATTACACGGTTGGCAGGAGACAGGACATGCAAAGGCACTACAGCAAACAGCATTTATGGGTCAGTGAACTTCCCTTTGCAGGAACACTGCACTGGGACCGGTTTAGCTCATTTTCCTAACCACGGCGTACAACTCAAGTGTTTGGAGAGCACCTTCTCAAAGTGAAATTGGCATGATACACAGTTGCATCCAAGCCTATTCTCTACTGCCACATCCACTTAAGCTTCAAAACAAGTTCTTAACGAGTTTAATCATATTTAAAATTTTAATATTTTTCAACATTATTACAATTGCCTTTGGCAAAAATCAGAAGTATACTGAGCTCCACATGACTCAGACTCAAAACAGGTTTAGTGTATTCAGTTCCTTGTGAATCACCACTTCTTTAGACAAGACTTTAATTTTTGGGGTGTTTTTGCACCTTTAATTACATTGTTGTATATGTGATTAAAGAGAATATCTAAGAAATGTTCGTGCCTCTTACAGAATTATTCACCGTCTAGTCAGGATGGAATTGAAATATATTCTTTCTCTTCCTTTCTCTCTAGAAGCTGACATAAAAGATGAGTGGGTTTCCAGAGTTCCTTCTTGAGGATATCTTACCTATTTTCACTGGGTCACATAATTAGAAGTGCAGATTGTGGCTTAGTATATCTCAAATAATAGCCTTTTTGAATTTCAAAGGTCTTCCCTTATCTTCATACCTACAAATAACATGATACTTTTTGATTTTGAGATCATCTTTGGCAGATCTGTGATAGTGTATTTTATTCTCTCTTCCTTGCTCATTCTGCACATATACCTGTGTGAAATTTGAAAGAGATTCTGCAAACCTTAGTCATGGGGAAGAATACCGTATTGAACAATAATGCAACTCTTTTAAATGCAACTTCTTTATTCTGGAAAGCAAGCCTAAAAAATTAATCCCTCAATCAGCATGGTTCTAGAGTACACTGAAGGTACAGAGAAACTTAATCTTTCATAGAAAATACCATTCTTCTTTTTATAAACCTCATCAGAGGTATATTATGAAAAGCAACATTTCATCATCAGTTGGAAGTAGATCCTGAATGGATACAAGATTTTCTCTGTTTCTGTCCCATAAATTATGAAGAACCCCTGAAAATGAAAGTGTTACTGCATACTGAGGTTGCATTTTGGTTTATGCTTCTGAGAGCCAAGATTTCCCCGAAACACAAAATGGCCTTTAGAAATGTGAATGAACTCCTGACATATTACTGATTTTTAGTGTGAAGTGGAACAATGACAGCTTAAACAAGAGATAGTAACAATTAATAACAGCTGATTCTTTCAAGATTCAAACTGCCAACCAGTGTGCACATACACACACTGTTTCTATTTCGTATTCTATATCATGACTGGATTGTTTTCACAATGGTTAGAAGCTCCAGTTAATTCCATGATAGAATCTACAAGGTAGGTATACTTGTGACACTTTGAAAACCACTCCTGAAGAGCTGTATTTAAATTCACATCTTTCCTTTGTGCTTACTTGCATCTCTAATGCTCAGCTGAATTTAAGATAACAACTTATGACATGTTTACTGTGTTGCATTATGCAACATAACATGTATGTGTGTTTCCATGTGTGCACAGTTATATTTGTATTTATAAACACCAAACTGAGCTCATCCTTTTCTGAGAGCTGTGGGTCAGAGGGAGAAACTCTACCTGTGTCATACAAGAAAAATGAAGTGGCCAGGAGCTTTCATACCTGTCTTTGGCTCCTGTGTCCAGGTACCATGTGTGGGATTGCTAGAGAGGGATGGAAAGGGAAATGACAATAATATTGATTTAGGCTTGAACTTATGCTCTGCAGCCTGCAGCGTGGAGAGGAATCATCATCAGATTTTATTTCAGTAAGTGTCCCTCATTTAACCCATTGTAATAAACTATCAGTTTATTACAAGGACTGTTCAGCTGAAGTGTGTTACTGCATGGTGTCAGACTTCTAAAACCTTTACAAATTCCTTCAGTGAGGTGTTTCATATGATTTTAAGTGAAAAAAAAAATCAGGCTATAATGACAGTGCATTTTGTAATTAAAAATTTCAGCAGAACATGCTGCAAGTTTTCAGGAGCATGCACATACATAAAAATCAAATCAAACTAAGATATTTGCTTGGTCCTGTGACAATGAATTTGAAACTCCTCTGTTTATTCTTTTCTGTAATTACGCATCAACTGCAGTCTCACTCCCTTTCTCTTTTTACATAGTGCTTTTCACATACTTCTTCTCCTTGCTTCTTTTATGACTATTTCTTTTAGAGTAATATAGCATAATAATGTAGTAATTCAAAAGTAGTGCACTTTCCACATTAAAAATACCACTATTTGCTATGAAACTGTGCATTTAATGGAACTTCATGTCAGATACATGCAAACCCTCAGGCTGGAAGATTTTGAAAGGCAAAAGTTTTTGACTCTATACAGCCAGTTTGGTTTATGGATATTGGTGGTGACCTGTAGTTTCAGTGGCTTAATGATTTTACTTTACTGGAATGCTTTTGTACTTCGATTGTCTGGTAGACTGGTATGATAGCTAAAAAATTTGTGAATGTAGAATAAATACGTGGTGGGAAGCAGAGTATTCTGGCTTACCTGCTATTGAGCATTGACCAATATCCAGACTTAAGAGGAACTATATCCTTACAGAACAGATATTAGAAGCTGTAATTTCAAAATGGCAATCTGCACATCTGAGGACTGTAATCTGCTTTCCTAAGGGCAGTCAGTACACAGGTTTGCTTCAGAAGACAGACTGGGAATTGATTCAGATACTTATATTTTTTGTTCTTGCTTCTTCTGTGTTCCAAGGGAAATTATTGTCTCTTTTCCTCCTGTTTCTTTTTCATATTCAATGGTATACAGAGAAATGTAATATTCATTCTAAATCTGCTGACCAGATATACTGACAGTGTGATATTTACATTATAAAATTACATTCTCCATGAGATTCGGCTTTGTGTAGACCGCTGCTAAATCAAGATGTACTTTAAGGTATCTCTTGGTCACTTTCTTGCCAATGTGCAGCAATTTGGGCATGAAAATATCAGTATTCCATTGTAAAGCGTTGAGCCACTATCTGTATCTAAATAAACACTTGTGAGAGATCTGTAAAGCAATATCAGAAGACAGTTACTGCTATAATAAGGAAACAAGGCTCTTGGAGTATAATCAAATTAAAATTATATGCTCATAAACAAATGGCATAATTATTTTATTAAATGTGTAAATCACTTTTTGATTTCTAGAATGATTTCTTTTAGCAAGTCATGAAATATTTAACATGAGAGATAACAGACTTCCTTACACAGGAAGTTTTTCAACCTTTCATAGAGGAGAAAGGCTGTCATTATGCTCTCTAGAAAAAATGGATTCTAAACCAGTTGAGTCAGGCTTATTTGACATTGCTCACAGTGCAGACTGTTGTTGGTATTTGAAGACAGTCCAGCTCTGAGCTGTAATTATGATGGCATATCTATTCATGTTTGTTGGTGCTGAGGATAGACAGCTGTTTTCACTTGCTGGCTTGCAATTTGACAACTGCAGTCCCAACAAATGCTTCTGATGTTCATACATGACAGGAATAAAAAGATCAAAAATCACACATAAAATGTCCCATCCTCCTTCTCTTTATCTTGTTTCTGAATCCATAGAAATGTAGGTCTTGAAGGGACTTTGGGGAATTTATCAAGTCAGATCTAAGGCAGTCATAGCTACCCAGAACACATCAGTCTGTGTTGGTTTGTGTCTTCTTACAAAAGGTATGGCTTTCTAGATGAGGTCTGGATTGATTATTCAAGAGGTAGATTCTTTCTCTGGTTTTGCTCCAGGATTTTCTTGGCCTAGGTTAAATCAGTTGCTGAATTCTACCTTCCCATTCACCCTAATTGTAGGCTTCTCATGAATAATTCAAATTATTAATGTCTACAATAGCCTCCATGGTGAAGGTCTGACTTCAGATGAAGAGCTTTAGGTGTTACTCAGCTCCGGCTTTCTCTCTGCTTACCTTGCTACTCCAATATGTCAGCAACTCTTCAGTCTTATTTTACCTTCCCTATCCTACCACATATGCTTAAAGCTAGAGCTGTTACTCTGTGTAGAGCTAGGCATTAAATGAATATGGATAAAAATATAAGCTGTAAATTCTTGGCCGTCTACACAGCCATCCTGTGAATTTGTTTCACTGAGCATAAATAACAGCTGTATTTTCCTTTCATTTGTACTCAGGTATTTCATTCATGTTCAGTTGCTTCTCTGTCCATTTTGTAGGACAGGCTCTGCTTGTATGGTTGGGAATCAGACCTAATTTCTGTGAAAAATGTTTTGCTATTCTTTCATAAAAATGAAATTAAGAAATCAGTATGTGTAATTTTACTAGATACACCTCTGATGGGTATTTGCTTTGGCTAGGGCACTGCCACCAGGCTATTATTGCCGCATGTATTCAAATGACATTTTATTTCCTACTCTGCATTTCTGAGCAGCAGGCTGCTTTAGCTACTGCAGAGTCACATCTACAGAAAAGGGACAGATGTTCCACATTTTTCTTTATGAAACTGGAGAACCTTTCAAATTCAGTAACTAAAATGCCACCAAAGACACACTACACAATAGATGACATTGTCCTAAAGAGATGAAGAAAATTTACTATTTAAATTCCCAGTAGAATTCACAGGGCATGCTCGATATAATTAGTAATTGTATGCTCAATGGGCACACATAGTAAAAGATAGTCAGTTCCTTCCTACTATTCTAATAATGGGAGAGTGCATGTAGATGTCTATTCAAAAGAGAGGATACAAGACTACTGCTAACAACTGTAAGAGAGAAAGAGAAAGACAGGATGAGAAAGTTTAATTAACAAGTACTACCCAGAGAGATATTTTGAAGAAAGAATGACTCATAGGATAATAGTGCAGCTTTGCCAGTGGCCAGGATAGGGAGGAAGAATACAAAGGAACAGCTCGCCTTTAATGAAGTAGATTTAGTTTCTGTATCTTCAGGAAGTTGAAAACATACCTTTGTTGCCCACTTACTTATTTCCTTGCTGTATGTTCCAGTTCAAGTTTAAAAAAAAAGGAGGGGGGCTGTTTTCTTTATTACTCTCTGGTAAGGTCAAGGGGTCTGAAGTATATCTTTTGCAATAGAAAGAACTCTTTGTACCAAAAATAATGTCAGGAGAAAATTAAAGCTAGAATAAAATGTAACATTTTGCCAAAGATTACCTCTCAGTCCAAAGTTTTACATGTTTCTCTAGAGTTACAATATTTCCTGAAACTAACAGTTTTCAAAGGTGCTGTTATGGTACCTCTAATACCAATGGAATGGACTGGATCTGTTATGTACTTACTAGAATACTGCTCTGATGGGGACTGTGGCCATCAAGACTCAGGGCTTTTAATTAATCTTATCAGTTCAGTAGAAGGAATTTAATTTAAATCTCAGAATATTTTCTGTATTCCCCTCCATTCTTAAGGCATGCATGTCAATGTGACTAGAATATTTCTTGGAGTATCCTGATATCCTGGAGTATCCAGTTATAGGCAGGAATATATCAGAAACAGATCTATTTCAAGTCACTACTCATTATGTTGACTTGGAAATTTCTCATAAAAGAGAAGTAATTTCTCAACAGAATTGTGCCAACCCATTTTCATTGTGGCATTTTCAGATTTATGCCAATTCCAACTTCCTTTGGCAAGGGAAATTAGAGATGGAGTAATCTGGCAACAAATGAAGTTATTCCTTGTACTGCCTGAAGAGGAAACTGGATTTTACCTAACGAGGCTGGAGGTAGTGCTTCATTTGGCAAACTGTGTTCACATGAGGAACAGTGCTTGGTCAAGATCAACAAAATTGTTTGTAGCAAGTGTAAACAAATGCTATTCTCTGTTTCCACAGCACAATTCCCCATTCTAGGGAGCAGTTGTCTATCCCAAGATCTTAGGAAATACAGTGAGATATTTCAGACACAGCTGATGGGTAGTGAAAGAAGGGAGACTTCAACAAGGATGTCCTTGAAAGTGAAATCTATGGTGTATTATTGTTCAGAACAGGATAATTTTTGCCCTAGACATAAGTGCATTCTCTGAGTTTGATTCTGTGGTGACCCAGCACTTCATTCATGTCTTCAACTTCTGTAGCGACCTAATGTTCAGTTTAGACCCTGACTGAAAGTGGTACATGTGTGTGAGATGTATGAAAGGGCACTACTAAACCACTGTAGCGTGTCTTCCTCTTCCCAGCAGTATTTTGAAATACTTTATCTTTGGCCAGCATCACTGAGAAGGTCAGATAGCTGTCTTCTCTATTTTATAAGAAATATTTTTATGCTCTTATGTCTGTCCTGTTTAACAACTCTACCATAAAATTGTTTCAGTGCCAAAAAGTCACCATGTTTGTTGTGGTGTCAGTTTGGTAATGCAGTCAAGCTGTCTTAATTGATTAGTTCCTACAGTGTGTTACAATATAGCCTCCATTATGTCATTCTGACATGTGTCAAGTATGTCCCACTGTGGGAAGAAAGATGTTAAAGAATCTATTTCTTTCGAGTAGATCTCATGATTCATTAACACAAAGTTTCAGCCCTTGTAAACAGGTAAAATGTAAAGTAAGACATTCTTATATCTATGAGATGTATTTAAAGGTACTTCCTATAGCATATTATATATTGGAGTTATATATTCATACTTTTTTTCTGTGCTACATTCTATTTATTTGTCTAACTGTTGCTTTTTCAATTTTCGAAATAGTTTAATGTAAGTTGTGCTAATGTGCCATATGCAGATGCTCTGCTTTTTGTGCAGAAAGAGGTTTACAAAATTTCACATATGAATTATAGAGCAATTCTTTGTTATTCTTTCTGTTTTCAGCTTAGGAAACTTGAAAAAAGCTAAAACTAATGTTATTAATTTTTTGGAGCAGACATGGCTCATTTAACCTCAGCAATGCTTAATAAGGCATGTGTATCTGAAAGACATTAACTAGGATTGTGGGTCTGAGCTTTTATAGATCCAACATAATATCGTGAAGAGAAGGGTGTTAGTGCTCTTCTAGGATGTATAAATTTACAGATAGGAGTGAATTGGATGAAGCTAGACTGGTGATAGATGATATTTTGATGTCTTGAGAGTTTGATTTTGGTTTTAAGAAACAATACTGTGATCAATGTGCTTCAAGAACAAGAAAAGTCAGTACCAGTCCATAGTAACGGTCTATATGCTAACCATCAAGCTTTTCTTTGGTGAGCTGGAATTGCTGTTGAGAATTTCTGATGTTTTTCTACTTTTTTTTTTCAATAGTTATTAATCCCAAAGCCAAAACTTAGGGAAATCAGAAATTTTGTCTTGTGTAGATCTGGTGAAAGTAGTATTAGTTAGTGTATAAAAGGAAAAGGGAAATTTTGTATGTGAGAATTCCAGAAAGCAGCTCAGTGAGTTGGAGAGTTTAGGATGGTTGTATACTGTCGACATGTGTTAACTTTTCATGATAATTTTTGTTTATCCTTAAAGGCTTTAAAACATATTTCAGGAGCAGGCCCCATATGTTTCTGGATATTTCTACTTGCTCCTCATTCAGCCTTTTTTGTCATGAGCCACATGAACTGTAGCACACGGCTTGGAGCTATCAAGCTCCATACAGTAGAGAGAATAAAGAGGGAGACTGTAGAGCAGAGAGAGAATAAGAAGGTCTTGCACACTTTGTAGTTTTGTCTTTCAGTTTCCAAACATAGAACCCCAGAAAAAAGGTCTCGGTGTCTACTGCCAGTCCTGCAGTTGTGGACGGAACGGGTAATTCTGCATGGTTGTGGTGGAACACCATCTGGGAAATGAAGGCCCAGGCAGCTGCTTGCTCCCTGCCCCAGCGGGATGCGAAGAGAATTGGGAGAGTAAAAGTAAGAAAACTCCTTGAGAAAACTCCTGGGTTGAGATAAAGACAGTTTACTAGGTAAAGCAAGAGCCACATGCAAAGCAAAACAAAGAATTAATTCACTGCTTCCCATGAGCAGGCAAGTCTTCAGCCATCTCAAGGAGAGCAGGGCTCCATCATGGAAAGCCAGATGCCATCACTCCAAATGTCTCCCCCATTCTTTGTTCAACACCATTTTCAGAACAAAACCAAAACCAGCCCCATACTAGCAACTATGAAAAAATTACCTCAGGAAAAAATTACTGCCAGCACATGTGAAAGGTGGTATGACAGGGCAGGTGGAGTAGAATGTATTGAGTGGTGCACAGGGGTACAGGTTTATTATGAAGATACAGGAGGATTTACTGTTTGGAATATTAACGCTTTCTCTACTATCTAAATGAACTTAGAGCTACTTTAATTTTGATTTGTTAGAGTAACTTAAAGGGGCAGGCAATTTACTACTTCGTACATTCAATATTAAGTCTGATCCACTGATGATGTTTATATGAGACATAAAATTTGCCATGTGATAAATGAAGTTTCAAGGAAGCCTGTATTCTATGTTGTCTTCAGCTTTCTCAGATCCCAGTATCTGCAGTCTTCTCAATAGACAAGCTCTCTAGCAGCTCTCCTGTTTCTTCCAGGAGCTTTAGGAATATTTGTTAATAGTCTTATTGGATTGAAATTTTAAAAAATACATACATTCTCTTTAAGAAATGTTAGGCAGATTTCAGAATTTCTGGTAGAATTAGAATTCTGTTTTATGACCTATTTTGCAGTACCAGCCTAATTTATCAAAGCCATAATTATGTAGTGGACAGGTGTCTTTTCTAGGGGCCTTTTTGATTGTATTGATTCTTATTTTAATCAAGAGATGCAGAAAGACTTTCTCTTGCACTCTCTCATCTTTGTGTTGCACAGACTCCCAGACAGTGTAGCATACGAATGACTGAACTTAGGTTTTGGCTTCCCCACCCACCCTAGCCCTTATGGAAACAATTAAAAATTATTTACAGCCTTCTTTTGCTGCAAACTCAACTTTAAAATTTTAATTTAAAGTTGAAATGCAAATCATGGTTTTTGTATGAACAAAGGAACCTGCTGCATAAGCATTAAAATATACAATCAAAATACACAAATCTAAACAAACCCTTGAAACAACTTCAGGTTGTTGTGGGATATCAGTACAGACAGGATGGGAATCATTTAGTATTCCAGTAAGGTTTTAATAAGATAACATATTTCTCAGTGAAGATTGAAACAGGTAATGAAATAAAGTAATACCTGTTTTCCCTATGCATTCAATTAGCTGTGAATTTTGGTTTAAAACTGTATTAGAAGGACAAAACTATACACACTAACATTTTTATGTCCTGTAACTAGACGTTCCATAGCTGCTCCTAACTGGACTGGCCTCTGGATACACAGTCACGAAAAGCCGTGTTTCGTGATATACTAATTTGCTTGCATAAGCACAATCTTTGAGGACAGCACATTAGGGAAAAAACAATGAAACTTAAGCCATGTCTGATTTTTTTATAATAATAATAATTATTAAAAATTTAATGGCCCCAAATTGTTCAATTTCAATTAGGCTTTAATTTAATTAGTCAAAGAGATTGACACTTCTCAAGCTTAAATTAATTTTGAGGTTCTGTAAGTAGAGATCAAGAAGGTATTAAAACCCACAATCTATTATGATATTTGGGCCATTTATAAAAACTAACCCTAATGACTAGCACGAAGGTACCAAATCTGACATATTCTTCACAGGAAGAGTCATCTTGCTGCCACATCTTCAGTGTCTCTGCTGAAAAGTTTTAAGCAGCATGTAAAAGTACACTTCAACATAAGGTAGGTAAGGAACAGCATACAAAGCACGTAGAGAAAGCACAAAGGGAATGTATACATACAGGGAAGGGAAGCATGATCATACCAGGCAGCATGCAGGGAAAGCATACAGGAAATAGCTTTGCAGGGTATGTGGAACACCTAATTAAACTCCATTGAAAGATGACTAAAATTTGTGTAGAAGCACCAAAACCAATTTGTGTGTTACTAGTATTTAACATCTAGTGCTGGGGCCTGTTGGTTACCTCCAATTTGTTGAACAGTCCAGTTGAAAAACTAAAGAGCTCGTAACTAGCAGGAAATGTTACGCAGAATGAAATGCTTTGTATTATTGGTTTGTGCTAAAGGCTTTTCCTCACTCTCCACAAAGGACCTTTTTTTGTCTGTTTCCTGATCATTGATTCCTCCTGTGCACCACGATATGAAAATACGTGTATGCGTAAACATGCATAGGTAAGCATAGGTGAATATTCATGTAGGTATTTCAATATGTACACCTATTCTGAATAATACATATATGGAGCATAAAGAATATGTGTGTGTACATATATATATATATATATGGATTAGATATATATGTATATGGAAAAGAGTAATTTCATTTTGGTCAAAAAGCTGTCCCTGCTTCCTGGAAAAAAAAGGTCTTTGGAAGAAAATGGCTTTATAACTGTCAGGTTCCGCTACAGAAACCATTTAAAAGTAGAAGTGAAGCAGCACACTCTGAAAAAGCATCATCTAATGTTAGGAAGTTTTCACTTACCACTGGTCCAGCTAGCAAACATTTTCGTGAGCTTCCTGGTTCCTATTTCTCCTATTTCTGGAGCCTGCTCTGTCTTGGCTTTACCACTGTTATGGATAGCTTCAATGGAATAGAAAATAATAGTATATGGGCATAAAAGTCCTGAACCAAGACACAGTGTAAAGACAGAGAACAGAGATTTGAATGAAACTGAAGACTATATCTTGAAAGTGTGGAATATCTACTTGATATCCGTAACTCCTGCAGTGTCTCAACACCTTCCTATGTTCCAGAGAGACTTTAGTGAAAGCAACACCGAAACTTTTTTCTTCTTCTGACTCCCGCAGTGACGGTTCTCTCCTTGGCTTGAGCAGTTCAACTGTAAATGTACCTTTTGGAAACAATGGAGGAGGTAGAACTCAGGAAGGAAGGAGGGGTGGGAAGAAAGGTGTTTTTAAGATTTATTTTACTTCTCTTTATCCTGCTCTGATTTTGTTAGTAATAAATTCAGTTAATGTCCCCAAGATGAGTCTGTTCTGCATGTTACAGTATTTGGGGAATCATCTCTTCTGAACCTTAATTTGTGAACATTTTATTATATATTCTCTCCCCTGTCCACTTGTAGAGGTGTGATAGAGCAGCTTTAGTGGGTGCCTGGCATCTAGCCAGGGAGAACCCACTACACCTTGGTAGGGAAGGATCAAATCAAGGGACTTACAAACACAACAGATGTACACAAGTGCAAGGGACCTGATGGCATGTACTCCTGTGCTGGGGGAGGAGGTTGATGTCCAGGCCAGGCCATTCATCTTTGAATGCTTGTGGTGACTGGAGGAACATCCTGAGTGCTGGAGAAATTTCCCAGACCAGGTCTCGATCTTAAAGATCTCTTGTTGTTAGCAAAAATCATAAAATCATTAAGGTTGGAAAAGACCTGCAAGATCAAGTCCACCCTATGACCAAATACCACCATGCCCACTAAATCACATTGTGAGGTGTCATGTCCACTCATTTTCTGTATGCTTCCTGGGATTGACTCCACAAGGGGAGCCTTTTCCAAGCCTAATCACTCTTTCTTTCCAATGCCTAATCACTAATATCCCACCTGAGCCACCCTTGGCACACGTTGAGGCCATTTGTCCTATTGCTAGTTGCCTGGGAGATGAGCAGACCCCCACCTCACTACCACCTCCTTTCAGGCAGTTGTAGAGAGCAATAAAGTCTCCTCTGAGCCTTTTTTTCTTCAATGAGGCATAATCACTTTGAATATTAAAAAAATCTACTTTTTTTTTTGGTGAAGAAAGCTGTTTACAAAAACCTGAATTATTGTCTTGTATTATATTTGAACTAGCATGTGAATAGGTAGTAATGTTGTAACAGAATAGGTGATCTTAAAGGGTAGAGTTGAGATTGTATTTATAACCTTTCTATTAACGTTTCTTAGATAAGCTTGTGTCCTCAAGATTCTATCCGTAGTACTTTGCATGTAGAATAAAAAACTTACTAATTTTTATTAGTGCTTCATTAAAGAAAAATATGTTCTCTCAGTGTGTTGTATTTTATCATAAAAGAAATCAGTAAATACCATAATAGAAATGAGGGGTATAATTATGTTTTTTCTCATTATATTTATTGCTTTATGCCATCTAGTGGTGTCTGCACTTGGTATCAGCTTAGTAGCTGCAGAACTTTAAACACATTAACAGATGTTATTCTAATGTGACTTTTTTGTGTTTTCTTGGTACATGATTGGATAATGGAAGATCTCATGATGATAAATCGGACAAGTTGCCTTGTTACACATTTAAAGATGGATAGAATGAAACAAACTTAAATAACAAATGTTCAAAATGTTAGTACTAATTTGAACTGATGCCAGGAATTTTTTTTCAGTGTTGCATATGTTTGTTCCTAGTTTTGCTGAAGTTTTGACTATGAATAATGAGGTACTGAAATAAGTAAGCTGACCAGAAAATGACTTACGATTAAATAGCTCTGTGTGGAGTGTTCAAGGATTATAATATTATACAAAAAGGTATAATTGCAGTTTTGGGATTTGACTGTCCTTAAGAAATATTGTTGCCCTGAAGTGTGAATTTATTTTTAAAAATAATGTTGCTTTTGTTTATAAATGGAGGAAAAAATAAAGTACCTCTACTTTGCTGGATAAGGAGAATTTGAACAATTCAGAAATGCTTAATCTGTAATGTTGATAGTGAAATATGAGATGGTCCAAATGTGACTGGATAATAGCTTTTGAGATAGGCATACTGCCCCTGCAATTTGTCCAGGATATCCATTCACATATTTATCCATTCAAGTGCTGAATTTTCTGTAGTAGTTCTGTACAGCAATAAGTTACTGCCTCTAAAGGAAAGTGAAGCAGTTGCAGCAAATGGGCCGAGACAAACTTGTCTGAGGGCTGATTAATTCCATCACAGAAATTTGGCAAGCACAGTTTATACTTTCCATGTACAATGCTGCCAATTGCCAATCTTCATAATGGATCTTTTTATCTTGTATCACTTTTCAATTTTTTTTGTTCAGGCAACTTGGTATCTCAAAAACTCAGCTGAAGAAATCAGGAAATAACATTGGTGTCTTTTGGTTTCACTGAAGAAATGAAATTATTTGGATCTAAAATTAGAATATGCTTAAATAAGTGTGACCCTACATTTGCAAAAATATGAAAACTTGAAAAAAACCCCAACATGACCTCAGTGTTCATTATCGATAAAAATAAAGATTTTTAAAACCATCCATGATTTTAGGATTTGGATTGGCAATTTTGCACTTAGTTCTGGCATGGTATATCCAAATGTGGTTTTGCATTCTGCCAATCCATTCCAGTTGTAAATGGAGCTGCTGGCTTTTCTGGAGTTCTCCTGGAACTGAAGCTGTTAAACTGATTTTACTACTAATTCTGATTTTCTATCACAGCTCAAAAGGAAAAAGTTAATTGGTCTTCTACAAAATGCAGTTCTGTCAGTGGTGATTAGCAAATTGAGATGTGTTTTACGATTTTCTGTTTGGAAGCACCAGACCTGTGCTACATTTGCATCTTGCACCTTATATAAAGTATAAGGTATTAACAAAGGGAAAAACCAAGCAAACCCAACACCCACATTCTACTGGCTTTTACAGCAAAGATTTTAAAGGAGGAATAGTAATGACTTGAAAGGCAGATGTTCCAGCAAAAGCAATATACTTTTACACTGCTGTCAAGCTGTTGAACTATAGAAGCCAGGTTTAACTAAGAAGAAAATCTACAGAGGCCTCTTCTGCTGAGTTGTATTACACTGTGGTAACAGACTGAGCTTTAATTTTAGTCTGTAGACACGGGCAACCCGAAACAGCATCATTGTCAAAAAAGAGCACGTGCTTTGTTGCTGTACCTTTGCCTCTTTGTATAGTAGAGGTTTTACATGGGAGACTAATGTTTCATTTTATTAAATATTTACCAACAATCTATTGGCCATATGTCATAGAGTTTGCATGGTGACAGACTCTGTATTCGTCACCTTTTCAAGATGATTCTGTTAAATCCATGGTGTTATACAGGTTCACAAAGACCTTTCAGGAACTCAGGTTTTGTTTGTGCTGTCTTGGCTACTGGCATCAGTATCACATTTGTGTGCTGTTGAAATGGTTTTCAGGAATGAGTTTTTCATTACTTTTCTGTGGGATACCATGGAAGATGTCAGGACTTCTTTCTCATGTACTGTTTATCTGACAGTATTGTCTTCAAATATTTTCTAAGTGCAGAGACTGTTTCCATATGGAAACATTATTAGTCAAAAGTTACAATAATACTTAAAAGGCTCCTTCCATGCTTTTTTTTTTTTTTTTTTTTAGGATTATGCACTGATCTGGTGTAATATTATGTGTTGCTGCAGAGTAATAAACTAAAATGATGGAAATGATAAAAGGCTAAGTTTTTGTAAGGCTTGAATAAGGGTTATGCTTTAAGCACAAGGGTGGGGGAGTGCTCAATATGTTTGTTACAGCTTAGTATTTTTTTCTGTCTAACAGAAGTTAGTTCAAAGACCCTCACAGTATGCTTCCCATATTATTTTCCATGTTTTCTCATATAGAATAATTTTTATGTAAGATGGTAAAATTATGATAATATTAATTTCATAGGAAGTTATTAATAGCTTCTAATTTCTATAATTGCATAAGATATATTTACTATATAAACATATGGCACGTTTGCATATTGTAGTGGCAAAAACTGATCTCAAGGTAAAGGTGTATGTTATCATAATTAAGACTTGCAAGATATAACTTATGAACAGCAAGAAAGAGATAATTGACTGACATATAAGGGAATGTCTTTGATTACTAGAAGGAAAAGGGAGGACTTCAAGAAAAGCTCACTTTCCATGCTGTACTTATTCAAAATAAGGTTCTCAAAATTGTTTTGGCTCTAATATCATGTGCAGCATTGCACCCCAGTTGGCACAGGGTTGTGCTGCCTCCAGCCTCAAGGAATGCCACCTAGGGGGATTTAAAGATCCCTGCTAGGAAAGGCATTCCCTAGCTCCATTCCCACCAGTACAAGTTCCTCTGTCTCCATCACACAATCAGTGTAGTCACAGATGTATGAAGTAACTGGACATTTGAGTAACCTATCAGACAGTGGTAACTCTCAGTGTTTTCACATTCATATACCTGACCCCTAAATGAGTATTTAAGAATAAAAAGTGCCTCATGTCCCATTGCCAGTCTATATTGCAGGTGGGAGTAGGATGGGAAGTCAGGCTGACATGGTACTCTCATTTCCACTTCTTCAATACCTTGGTCAAAGCTGCTGAGACATCATCGAGGACTCAGTAGTCTGGGTCAAATAAAAGGGAGCAGAAATTGCACTGTGACTCACAGATGGAGCTGCCCAGACGCTTGACCTCTTCTTGTGGCTAAACACGAGGAAATAAATCAACTCCATGGCTTTATTGCTGTACAAGGCATGCTGGATACAAAGACCTCTATGGAATATGTAGTGAAATTAATTAGATAATAATTTGGGGGATAAGCAGTATTTATTTTCATATTCTTCTCTTTTTTTTTTTTTCTTTTTTTTTTTTTTTGTGGATACAGAGGAAATATTTGGCAGGTAATGAGTTGTTCAACAACACTACCATAATCTCAAATCCAGCTAGAGAAGAAAGCACAGTGGCAGCAAGCTCTTTTTTCTTTTTATTTTAAGCATCTATATAGCTTATGAACATTGAAGAAATATAAAAACTTAATAGCCACTGGGTGACTGAGACATGATTAACAAAACAGATATTACTGTTACTCGGATCCTTGACCAGCTCCACAAATTTGGTTTTGCTATGTTGCATGCTAGGAGCACTTGGAAAAGCACACAGTGAAAGAGCATAACTGAATTTCTCTCTTGTTTGTTGTGCTAGATTGTAAGGAAGCACTCTTGTCAACTAGATTTCTCCCGTGTTCTGGAGGGGAATGTTGTACCAGGACCAGTTTGTAAGATGATGTTCAAAATTAAGTCCTGAAAAATGGTGTCCTATTTGAATTTTTATTTTAAAAACCCCACTCAAAACCGGAAGGCAGGCTAGATGCAGGGTTTATTGCTAAATGCAAGGCTAATTAATTGAAAAAATTAGATTGTGACAGGACAATTGACTGCATTTTGACTTCCCTGTTATTAGCACCTCAACGTGAGTCATTGCAAAACAATTTTTTCTAGAAAGTATTATTTACCATCATCAGAGACATAGTGGTAGTAAAAATCAACAGATGTATTCTTAAATGTAATTTTGAAGAGCATGTTTTGATATGGCTTTCACAGACAAGGTAGGTAATATGTAAAGAAAATGAGGAACATTTAAGACCATTCTGAGTAGTGAGTCAGTCCCTATTATAGTTGAATATCACCACCCTCTACAAAATGTTGCTGTGATTCTATTATAAAGTAGATTTGTGGCAGCCCTTTCTTGGGGTTGTTAATAGGGGATGATGTACTTTACAAAGGCAGTGGATGACTATTCTCACCTTAGGAATAGCATCTTTCTCCTCACAGTCCAAACAGTGCAGGTTTTTTACTGAAGTATGAAATGTGGATTTTCTTCATGTTCCTAATTAGGCATATGAAGTCCTATGCAGATAAGGCTGTCTTTAAATTTTTCTTTTACAATTTACAGTCCGTTAACTGGCACATTAAAGACTGACACTTAGCTGACCAGTTCTAAACCATGAAGAGCAAAGTGCAACATTTAAATTAAGCTGTCCATCTCTAATTAAGAAAAGTGAATTAATATCATTACTATAGCTCAATTTCCTAAAAATTCACTAGCTGGAAAAAGTAATTGTGTCAGTTAAAATATTGAGTTTAGCTTGGGAGCTCTGGAATACACCTTATTTCTCCCTTTCTTTAAAATTATGGAGTTATGCCACATGAGGACCTGCCTTGTGAACGAGTCTTGTTATGGAACTAGATGTTACAGTCTTCTCTGGTGCTCAGGCCAGATAAATGTTGCTATGCCTAGCTTGGTAAAACTGACATGGAACACTCTGAATGTGGTTTCAGAAAAAAAAGAAATCCTCAGGATTTCATGTCCAAACCTGTGAAAGAGAAGAAAAATGCAACACCTGCAAAGTGCTCCTTTTTCACATTATATTTAGGGGGATAATTACTGATCTACAAGTAAATGAAAGAAATCAGAGAAAAAACGTGGTTACCTGGTGAAAAGAAGCCTGAAAACCATTCTTTGAAGCAATTTAAAAATGTATTTTATATAAAAAAGGGAGAACTCTTGAAGTTAACTTTTTTTTGCAAACTTTATTTTCTGAATGAAGACCATTTAAAAATCAATAGTAAACAAAAAAACCGTAATGTCAACCAATCAGTTTCCTGCAGTAGCTACCGTGACTTAAATACCATTTTTTCTCTAATCTGAGAAAACACATTTATAAACTCCGTTTGCTTGCCAAGCTTCTTTTCTATACGGCTGAAGCCCGTTTTTTAGTATTCTGAGTTGTTCATGAGTCCCCACAGGTTTTTTTTTTCAGCAGCCTAATCTTTAGATATAGCTGATGAATACTGCCATGTAATCGGAAGCATTCTCAACTGCTTGTTTCTTTCAGGCCTGTGACCAGGAGCCTGAGGAGTGGGGTAGGCAGAACTCTGCTCCCAGCTGGCAGAGGCCCAGGTGTTTGGTGTTAGGAGATGCCCCTGGGAAAGATGAAAGATATGAGCAGTGCAAGGAGGGGGGGAGGTGGGGGCTCAGCAGGGGACTGCAGACCAGTCTGTGGCAGCTCTGAAGAGGGGAGGAGGAAGAAGTAATTCAAGATAGTACTTAAAGCAGGATCTTTCTAAAGCCCTGAGCAAGAGGGAGTTTATGGCCCTCGGCAAGACAATGAATGTACTGCTTTGTTACAGAAAGAGAGGGATGTAGTTACTCTGAGACAGTTGAAAGTGAGGCAGTATTTATTTTAAGAGGTTTGAATATAAATAAACTGCTTCAAGAATTCAAAAGGTACCTGAAGGTCTATCTGAAGCCAGGAAGGAGTGCCCCGGCTTGGTGCTTATGGTGCTTATCTGCTGGAAAACAAAGTATTGGAACAATCTGTCTTCCCCTAGCTCATTCATTTCTGATGCCCACAGCAGTCAATGAAGGACAGAAAAGTCTTGTGCATGCCAGGTGCGCAATTCAATAATCATCCTCCCACAAAGGCGGTTCAACCCTTTCTTTGTTGCCAAGGCTCAGGGAATAGAATGTACAATGAAGTACAATGGCTTTCTTAGTAAATTGTATGTTTCTATCTCTTTCAGCGTATAAGGGTATACTATAACATTTCTGTAGCTGTGAGAGTGAGCAGCTTTTTCCAAACCTGTAAAAGCTATTCCAAATCAATTCCTAAGTGTTAGAGTGATTCAACCTTCACCTTCTCTGCCAGTGTATGAAGCGTCAGCAGCCATGTATGCTTTGAGTTCTTGCCAAGTGCACTTACGATTCAGGAGAAAACAGCAAGGAAAAATAGCTTCATGGCTTTTGCATATTAAAAAGACCTTGAGAGTTTTGTATGGAAAAGATTAAGTTGTCTGCAGTGTACAGAAAAAACCTGAGTTAAGTAAGCTACTAGAAATGGTAGTTGTTTAAACCTGTCGTGTGCTCCAGCCTCACATTGTCTGAAGAGCTGTGTTTGCAAAGAGGTACAGTAGTTCAGCAATGTAAACAGTATTTGGAATCCTTTTGTCTTTTTAATGTGAAGAAAAACATAGCTGAGTAACAGTACTTAGCATTTGTTATGTGCCATTCTTTCAAAACTCTCTCTGTTTTTTCTAAAGAATATGTGACCGAACTCTTGACGTATAACCGTGTAACAGGATAACTTACAATGACAAATGATGAACTTTCAGAAAAATGGAAAATGTTGCATATCCCTTCTGTCTGTGACAGGACCTGAGGAAATGGCCTGTGTCAGGGGAGGTTTAGGTTGAATATTAGGAAAAAATCTTGACCCAGAGGGTGCCTGGGCACTTGAACAGGCTCCCCAGGGAAGTGGTCACAACACCAAGCCTGACAGAAGTGTTCGAACAGTGCTCCCAGGCACATGGTGTGACTCCTGGGGATGGTCCTTTGCAGGGCCAGGAGTTGGACTCAATCCTTGTGGGTCCCTTCCAACTCAGAACAGTCTGTGATTCTGTGCTTAATATGACTCAGTTTGTTTAAATTTCCAAAAATAGCAGGCCACTTAAAACCAATTATTATTATTTCTGCCCTTTGCAGAATTCTGTAAAAACAGTTTTCACAACATGCAACAGGAAAGCCTTGCCATGCTCTCCCTGGTGATTTAGAATGCTAATGTACAAATGATTTGCCTTTGTCTTGAGAGAATTTTGAGTTAAGCCTTGAGCTAGAGCATGAACCAGCATTAGTTCCTTCTCCAAATGGATGTTTTGCATTATTTGACGTATTTTCAGACAGTATGTGCATATGTGGAAGAAAAAAGTTCATTTAAGTAGACTTTTACTCTAAAGCCAGGCTTTTTTTTTTTGTGTTCTAAAAGACAGATAAATCTTCAAAGCAAAGAATTATATTGGAGTTTACCTCTAAATTTTATTATTAGATTTTATGATAGTGTGTTAATGTGAAGCTTTCAGTTCAAATATCAGAGAAGTTGAAATGAGTGAAATCTAGACCTAGTCTAAGGGCCTTTTAAGGTTGTTGAGAGAAGTGTGAATGGTAAGTAATGTGTAATTTTCCTCTTACAGATATGGGAACTGTCATTATTCATTTAAAGAGAGGAATAAAAAACCCAACTCAAAACTTTGAGCCAGAAAGTTATCTAGGGCAAAATTATTTTCCTGAAAAAATGTCCTGCTGTGATAATTGTAACCGCTTGCGAATGGGCCTTTATAAAAGAATTGTTGACAGATCTTTTGCAGTTGGGTACTCCAGTTCTTCATTTTGTTCTACTCCTAGACATGAAAAGTATCTGTTTCAAGAACTTAATTCACAAATTGTCTACTTTGACATGCTAAAGTCTAGCAAAATATGCTAACACAAAAGAACCTTTGTTTGTAGAATCAGATAAAGAATGTTAATTACAGAGTTGCTTCAAATTCTTTATTGAAAGCAAATCCAAAGCTATAAATTCCTTTTTCCAAAACCATTTTTTTCTGTTTGTGGTACTTTCTTATGAAGAGGAAGTTTATGTATGTTTTTAGAACTATGTATGTGTATATATGCATACTTGGAAAACTTAATAGAAAGTATTTTCACTTAAAAAGGATAAATATTTTAATGGTAGTTTTATGTATTGTGAACAGCACTTTGAAGAAAATTGCATCTTGGCAGTGAGAATAAAAGTTATTTCTTATGCAGAAAATTTATATGAATTAACTATAATAAGACGACAGAAACTATTGTTTTAATTTTGCATGTGGGTCTTTTTGTTACTGTGTTGCAACAGATTTTAGTTGCCTGCAAGTCCCAGTGCTGATCTACAGAATACACATGTTTTTCATGAAGCATCATTGATTTTTTTGTGCCTGGTTGAAATCTCCAGTGGAAGATAGAAACTGGGAAATTACTCTGTCTGCACGCAATGATAGTTTACTGCAAAGGAACAACAGCAAAATGGAGATAAGTAACTAGATTACACTTGTCATGGTGAATAGGCTTGTTTTTGTGTGATTTTAGAAAACTATGTTGTAGTACAGGGTATGGTGTACATTTTCTCTAAGTAATGTTGAGCTGCTGGAGAAGTGATTTTCTAGAAAAGCTGCAATTTAGTCTAGTAGTAGTTGACTACCAGAAACAAAAAAAAAAGAGAAGAAAACCCCCTGAGATTTCTTAAAAGGAGTATTTAAAATGAAATCTCTGCTATAACAATCATTGCACTTCATCAGAGGGTAAGAAATTGTGCGATAGAAGGGGTTTGTTGAGGTTCTACTTCACTGAGGTTTGGAGCAGGTTCCTGAGGCTAGTTTTTCTTTCTGGTTCTAGTGTGGGAGAGTTCTGGAGATCCTTTCTAAATTTTGGCCTTGTCGTGGTTTGACGCAGCTTAGCATTAAGCACATGAAATGTGTTATTTTCATAAGGGGAAAATAAGAAGATATTGAGGAAAACTAGAGAGATGCAAGGCAAAAGAGGTTCAAACTTAAACCGTTGCTGTACAAAGAAAAAAGTTTATTACTAACAGAATTAAAAGTAAAAAGAAATAACAAGAAATTAAAGCAAACCTCCGCACTCTCTTCCAGCACTTCCCTCCTTTTACCCAACTCCCACAAAGGATAACAGAACATGGGATTTTAGTGTTACAGTTCTTGAAAAGTCTCTCTCTTATGCTTAAGGAATAAAGGGTTTTCTTCTGATTCACGTGGTTCCCAAACTGCCACCAACAGCAGACCCACCCAGAAAGAAACAATCTGCTGTGGTGTAAAACATCTCTCCCATGAAAAATCTCACAGTTCCTTCACACTGCAAAACATGGCCCATCACATGGGGTTATTAATCTTTTTAAGGATGGGTTATTTTGGCCTGAACACAAAGGCTTTCTTCGCCACAAGTCTCTAAAAGCCTCTCACTGCTTCTATATAGCCTGGCATAGGCACTCTTCACAATCTTCGTGGGCCACACGTGAATTCTCCATCCCCCCATGTACTTCAAATGGATTAAAGAGACAAACAGTTTGTGATATTACAGTTTCTTACCATGGCATGCAAGAAGTTTTTTAAGCTACGTGCGAGAATCGCGGCACCGCCCTTTTCTCTCCCGTCGCCATGGTCAGCTTCGTCTCACGTGACTTGCTTTCTCTTTCTCTCTCACTCTGAAACTGCCATGTTGAAGAGTGTCCTTGTCAGGCTTTACGGTGGAGAAAGCCTTGTTCCCTTTGTGCTGCTGGCTGCATGGTGTCTTTTTCAGTTTGGCATGAAGTGCGCTGGCTGCAGACAGGAGGCTACGCCGGCTCCCGTTGACTCTGCCGGCTCCGCGTAGAGAGGAGGGAGAAGGGACCCGCCCTTCCCAAGAAGCCACGCTGGATGGTTTTAGCTGTGTGGCAGTCCATGGCTGGTTTTAGCTGCCTGCAGCTCTGGGACAACTCCCCCCGCAGTGACCCAGGGTCCGTGCCGTAGCATTGGGAAAGCAGGGGGCAGGGGCCCCGGCCCGGCAGGGCACAGAAGTTTGGAGCCCCTCCACCTTCCGGCAGGCGAGCTCGGACCAAAGGCAAATCCCGCCTTTCTGTGCGGTTTAAATATGTAAATTGTGAGAAGCGTCATTAGTCTAAAAGACTGTCCATCAACTCGGGTTCAACCCACTGCAGGCCTTCAGTCAAACATGCTTCCAAACTGAAACAGATTTAGTAGCTCAAATTTTTGAAGTTGATGTCATATTTTTTCTCCTTGGGATTTGTTTATGACATAGTCGGTATTCTTAATTTGTACTTGGCATTTGTGTAATAAGACTTGTAAATATTCCCTATAACTCTGTACATTAGAAATGGTCTCTCAATTGTGACTATGTCATATTATTGAGGGACAATATGCCAATTAATGCTAAACTCACATAAAACTGCAGGAAAAAAGAGATCTTGCTTGGGAGCCATGGCTGGTAATATGTCAACCTGAAGATGTGTGGGCATGGAGTTGCTTTTCAGTGTAGGGTGGAAAAGGCAGAGATCAGCTGCAAGCTTGGTCCTGGATGCTGAGGAGAGAGTTTTCCTTATGTTGCTGCAGTGTAGGTGGTACAAAAGGACCTAAGAACTCCAGGCTGTCCTTTGCAAGAAAAGAGTGTGTTGTATGCTTTATCTACAAATTTTGAAGTCATGCCACTCTTTAGGAAAGATTTCAATATTTGAGGTGCCAAAACACATGGGACCAAGATTGGGCATAACTATAGCTACTGCGTGAATTTTGTGTATGGCTCTATAGAGTCAATCTTTTCGTATGTTTGTGTGTGTATAAATAAATAAACATATCTGGGAAATTCCTCATTTTTTAAACTTTGCTATTCTTTCTCTTAATATTTTGCTTTTTGAACATTCAGTGGTTTAGGTTTTTTCTTTGTACAGTTGATGCTTCATTTTTCTTAAAGCTTAAAAGGCTAAGCCTAGTTGTTGGATATTGGTTGATACCTTTTCTTTTCTAACAGAATTAACTTCTTTTTATGTTGAAAGCTTAGAATTCCAAAGTGAAGGCTTCTGGTATGCATACATTCTTGCAAATAGATGAAAAATAAATTAAAAAATAATATTCCTTTGATTTTGAATTTAAAACAAAAATTTTTTTAATCAACTTTAGTCATGTCAGTAGTAGTCAATAATACTTAAGTTTACCTGAACTCCCAAACAGTAAGAATCATTACATGAAATAGTGTATATAGGAGCTGCTTGAGAACTCCATGACCAGAACTGTTATCACATAAGGTACAAAAGGTAATTAGAATATACCAAGTGCTCTTTAATGTCTCCACAAAACTTGATACTTGATGTGTAATCCATTATTTCAGTAGAAATTTAATTATTATATTTTTTATTTGGGCTCGTTTGCATTGGGTGGAGCTTGAACCTATAGCTTCATGCCTGGCATTTAGTTAGGCACACTCTGACAGAAAATTAGATTCTTAATTAGATGCAAAGATATAAAAAGACTTTTGTTGTCCAGAGCACCCAGTGAGGGGGCTGAGGCAGGCTAGCTTCACTGGATAAATGCACAGCTTATCCTCTAGCCAGGAGTTTCCAATATCTTGTCGTTCGAAACATCTGAAAACTAGGAAGTTCAACTTTGCATATTTGTGGTTTTTATGCGAGAATTGTGACCACAGGTAGGTTATGGATTTAAATATTAATTAAAATTTTAAATGGTGTTGAGTAACTGGTAACTGTGAAGAAGGGTGTTAATGGTGGCAGCAATGAAAATTTAACAGTTAATGAAGAAAGAAGGATCTCATGCGTACCCAGCATAGGATTCTTGCCTTCCCATAGCACTTGGAACTAGTCATGTAAGAGGACAAGGATCAGGTGGGTATTCATGACCAAGAATCACTCTTTTTGATATAAATTCTTGGTCATTAAATCAGTGAAGTACTAATAGGTTCTGTACATCTTCATATTTAAATGTAGAAAAATGTCTTCTTTAAAGTATACTAATCTGAATGAAATAAAATAAACAGCCTTCAATACCTAAGCATAACAAAAGCATGGGTGTCTTCATTTGAACAGCTCCTAAGTAATGACAATCATTATAGATTAAATACTGAATAAAATTGTATCATTACCTACATGATCTTAAGGAGAAAATACCATGTGCTATTGGAGCTTCTTTAGTCCATTTTGAAGAAAGTGAATTGCTTGCCAGTAGTTTTTAGAAAATTGTAAATTTTATTTACCAGTCTAAGATTTACCACTTACTTATGTTTCAAAAAGTCCCACATCTTAAAATGTTATTTCTTGCTGAGCATTGGGAGCTTTTGGAATAACTTTTTTGGCTCACTGTGTTACTTAGTTTATCATAGTCAAGTGTTCTTCAATGTCGCAAGCCTCAGGACTTCAAGAGTTTTTTGTCACCTTTTCACAGCAGTTCATACAATTCTTATGGTTAGTCAGCATAACACAAAGCAATGTGAACTGTGATGCTGAGTTCCTGGAAAAAATATGAGCAAGTTTCCAAAGAATTTAATTTATAAAAGAGAAGACTTCTAGCCCATTAGCAATGAGTAAACAGCAAGTCTATAGTTGAAGAGCTAAGGTTAGGGACAGGATTTTTTAATTTTCTCTGTGTCAATCAGGTCACTGCTTTTCTTTGTGCTTCAACTTCTTGGAGTGTCCTTAATCAAATTTATATAGAAAGAGCTGTAAATGGAGAGTTTGTATTCTTAAGATCTATGTTTCTAAAGGCAGAACATTTTTTAGAGGCAGGGAATTTAACTATCCTAATCACTGGAAGATTGCATCATTTTAAAGAGTGTTCCCTTCCCTTGTATTATGGTTTTAATGATGAATTTAGGGAGAAGTCCATTCTTTGTAGTCTGGCAGCTGATGTAGTTAAAAGCAAAATAGTTGATGTCCTGAAAGAGCTAAATATGCAGTCTGACTGAGCAGAAAGAATTGAATAAGTGTAGAAAGGCAATAGAGAAGCTGCAGAGAGCTTAATAGATGTCATCAATCAGAGAAGCAAGCACTGTGCAACAGGCGTGGTGCGGGGCTGATCTGTCTGTGCTGAAAAAGGCATTAAGAGCTGGATGCAGTGCACTAACATATTTGCTGCTTCAGGCAAAGACATAATCACTCTGGCCTTTTCCAAGTGTCTTTTCAGAGGAAACTCCAAGATACCATTGTTATTAGCATATTAATATTGTCTTAAAATAAACTTGGATATTGCCAAGACAGCTATGTGGTAAACAGGGTATTCTTTTCAAAGGATTTTCTGACAAATCAGGGTTTTTGAAAACTGTGCATTTTCAATCTGAGGGCTTCATATTGAAGTTCAATAGGATGTAAAACCAGGTTTCAGAAGTTACTAACTCAGAAGGTTGAGAGTTTCTGGTGACCTTGTGTCTTGATATAGCCAAAATTTACTTGAAACTGAGCTGATGTTTACTCTATTAAAAGTTATATAATAGGTGCTTAAAATGTTTTTACTTTTGAGTTTATTCCAGTTGAAAACAGACAATTTTTTCATTTAGTCAGAGAATTTGGCATACTGTTTTGCACTTTCTTATTTAAATGTACTGTTGTCATGCAGGTGTATTTCTACACTGACATGTGGAAAGTGGCCTGGTTTACTTTTCTACAAAAAAGTTTACTAAGAATAAAGTTGGCTGCTGGCTAGATAGAAATAGAATTCTCTTATAAAAGAAGGAGAAGAACACTGGGCCAGGATGCTAAAAACTGTGTTGCGGAGCTTAATTCTGCTTTATTCAAGAGCTTTGGGAATGTGCATTCAATATTGGATGTTCTAGGCCCATGTTCAGTTATGCTGTACTTGTTCAGGCAGGTCTAGGTACAGAAGATAGATGCCACTAACTGTAAGTTTTAGGAAGTGCCATTTGTTCATAATCTTAACCCTGTGGGAAAGATTCTCCTCCTCCAGATTTCATAAACTTTTTGCAATGGATTTCATGTGCACCTATTGGAGCAAGTCCAGAGAAGGCCACAGAATACTCAGGTTGCTCAGACACCTCTCCTGTGAAGACAGGCTAAGAGGGCTTTTTCATCCTGGAAAAGAGAAGTCTCTTGGGGTACATCCCAGCACCTTTCAGTAGCCAAAGGGGCTACAAGAGAGCTAGAGGGGGGTATTTTACAAGGATATGTAGTGACAGAACGAGAGGAAATGGCTTAAACTGAAAAGACAGTAAATTTAGATTGGATATTAGGAAGAATTTCTGTGAGAGTATTGAGACACTGGAACATGTTGCCCAGAGAATCTGTGGATGCCCCATCCCTGGAGATGTTAAAAACCAGGCTGGCATGGGGCTCTGAGCAACCTGTTCTAGTGGAAGGTGTCACTCCCCATGGCAGGGGGTTGAAATGAGATGATCTTTAATGCTCCTTTCAACCTAAACTCTTCTATGATTCATCAGGCAAGAATTCAGTATAACATCAAACAATTTAAAATCTTTCAGTTCTTTTTCAATTGAAATATTTGTAATAAACTATTTTTGTTTGCTTGCATGCATGTATCGCTTCTGTCTTCCATGGATTTTGGAGATAGCAAAATATAGTAATATAGTAATTGTTGTTTGCAAAGTTCACTTTGTTTTTTACTTCAACACAATCTACTGGTAGTAGATGTCATGAAATAATATTTGTAAGAGTTTAATGACAGTTAAAGACAGTTAAAGGGTTAAAATACAGTGCTTTGAGTTTGTGTGTATTCTTATATTGAGAAATATAAGCACTGAAAGGCTAAAAGGACCAATTAAGGTTCATATCTTCTGTTTGGTTTAAAAGAAAATGTTTGTATCATCTTTTTAGCAAAGGGAATTGGAATTAAAAGTGAGAAATGCTTATCTTTAAAAGGCCATTTTCTTCCCTGAAGTGCTCATAAAGTGCAGCTACAGCACCACAGTGTGTATTCTAGGGCATGAAAGCAGTCCCTTTTTGAACCTGAAAGAACTCTTCCTGTGTGTGTTTTGGGAGACTATGTCTCCTCATGTCTTCTCATCAGCCTGGTAAAAAACTGGAAAATATTTGTGTTTGAGTCTGTAAGGCAAGACTGCAGTTTAAATGCCATCTGTAACCATACAGAAGCTGTATGATCAGGAGTCATTCTAGAATCATGAAAATCTGACTGACAATGTTCCCTCATTTGAAAGAAGAAAGGCCTGAGTCAGATCTACCATATTTTGGGAGCAGATAGAGACTATTTAGGGCACTGGTAGTCTGCAGTAATTTTAGGCTGAAAGTGAGGAATTGTCTAAGTAAAGAATATGGTGGCTAAGAAGAAGTTGGAAGTATATTACTGGCCTCATTCTGCCTTTGTTGTCCAGATATTTTTACCTGAGTAGCAGAAAAATTTTGTGGCAGTAGAAGACCTACAATGGAAGTATGTGTGTATATATATTCACCAGTGGAAAAATTAGGGTCTCTAGTAAATAAACTGAATGTACTTGTGAAGGGGACCTTTGGGAAGCTGTTGCCTGCTGCAAGAACTGACCTGAGGAAGAAGGAGGCAAACTACAGCCACTGTAAATAGAAGGAACAGGGAGGCTTGCAATTTAGAGTAAGATTTCTGTATTAATAAATTATGATTATAGGGTGACTTTATTGCTTGGCAGCAGACAGCCTACTTCTACTTCCTTTGGGGGGGGGGGTCAAAAGTTGGCCTTCTACTGGATTCTACAGTTTAGAGTTTGGTAATAACTGTAAGTCTGGGCATGAGTTTTCACTACTATTCTATTTTAAATTTAAAAAAGACTTGCCAGCTTTTATGCTGTTACTCTAAATTGAATTGTAACGTCAAATATCTGAAAAAACCCACCCTAAAAGTAGCTGTTCGAAGCTCACAAAAGTACATAATGCCTAGTTTGGCTCTCAGGACAGTGGTCAGTTCTCAACATAAAGACAATAAAACTATGGTAGTTTTATTTTTAATTGGTATGAATAACAATATTAAATCCAGACATTTAATTAAAAACTTGTCCTATTGCAATTTGACACACATAGTTACATTCTGGATCTGTGTATAGTCTGTATATAATAAAGAGAATTCTTTACTACAGAAAGCTAAGGCACTAAGGGAAATAACACTTAAATTTCACAGGCAGAACTCTCTAGGACATTGATATTGTTAGATGAGAAAAGTGAAGCAAAAATAGTACTGGAAGAGCTGACGCACACAAATGCTGAGGTCAGAATGAAAACCTGTTTGTCTGAAGATGGCATAAAGCTGAAGGAACTGAGACTTTACCTCCAGCAGTTTTTTTGAAACTATGGTCACCTTCTTATGTTGCAGTGGCTGTGTTGGTTTTTTTTTCATTTTCAGGTTGCTGTTTGTAGTGTTATATTGAGTAAAAAAAGAGTTCAGCCTTTACATACGCACGTAATCCAAGTTTTAATGTACTTTCTTACATAACAGTTTCTTCTTCTTTCTCCCTGAACAATGAACTGTTCAGTCTCAGACAAGACATATATTCTGCTAGGGATTTTTTAGGTAAATGCATTATCTTGGACAGTATGTTTTAAATTTTATCTCCTTTCATCATAGCAACTTTGTTAATAGTAGATTTTACTGGAAAATAGTAACAATTTCAGTGGTTGAGGAGAACCTTAGGCAGTGTGATGTGGTAACTTCAAAATTCTTTTAAGCAAACACACTTTTAATTGCAATACTGGGATGAAAATTTCCTTTTGAAGACTTTCTAACCTTTCCAAGACTAGCATTTTTAAGCGGTATTTTGAACTCCTGGGAATGCATACCAATGGGGAGACACGGATGCAATTCCTGCTCCTGCATGCATAGAAATACTGAGAAACAGAACTTAAAAGTTTGCTTAGACAGATGGCACTTCTGTTTAACATCTAGTATCTATCTCCTGATACAAACTATCCACAGATTGCCTCATAGAGCTTGTTGCAGACTTTTAAAGAGGCAAGTCTTCTAGTTTATTTTTTATTACTTTTTTTTTCATTATCTGTGTTTTCATATTTGGGGGGATCAGAAGTATGGTGGAATGTCCTCAGTAAAGATTAAACCCTCAGTAATAAGGTAGATTAAGATAGGCATGTAGTATAGTTCTTTATTTAAGGTAAAAATTTAATACATTCATGAAGCTGGATTCTGTATTTGACCTTGGAAATGTTTAATATCAATAGCTTAGAGGAATCAAGAGAGAGATCAGTAGTTATCAACAGGTTGCTTTTCTGACATCATTTGTTCAGACTTCCTAGACCTTTTAAAGTATAAAGACACTTTTCCCCCCAAAAAAAAAAAAAAAAAAAAGCTATAAATCTGACTTTGTTTTATTGGGAGTATTGTGAATGAGCATCTGGGATGCTATTAAACTCATAGGCACCCTCAGATCTGTGTCTTTCATTCCCCAAGTAATGGATTGCTTTCATTTAAGATTAGAAGTATTGCTACAAAGTGAAAACCTGCTTTGATACCATCATGAAAAGGCACTTCTGTACCTAAAGAAAAGTTGTTTATAAATAGATAGCAGTGACATTATGATACTGCAGTTGAGGAAACCTAATTCCATTAAAAAACATCAGTGAAGAACTAGAGTAATGCTTAATAATTAATGAATATGATTTAAGTTCATTTTAAAATGATGACACTTTTTAAAGGTCCTGTAATATTTATAAGAAAATTTTACCTCCCGTAATTCTAATGAATGAATTTTTTCTGACCCTTACTGAAAGTTACACCTGTAAATTAGTTTTTCAGCTTGCTATTAAAGTGTCTTTTTTTTCCCAAACTACAATTCATTTACATAATTTTGGTAATATTTTCAGGGTCTGTAAATTTGCCTCTTTTGTTTGGCATAATGTATTTCTTGTCAGTAACCAACTATCAGCTAACATCTGAATACTTTAAGAAGGTTTAAAAGCCCTGTACATAGAATCATAACATAGTTCGAGTTGAAATGAACCTTGAAGATCATCTAGTTCCAAGCCCTCTGCCTTGGGCTAAGACACATTCCACTAGATCAGGTTTGTACACAAACTATATTTTGCTATGAAGAATACTATCTTAATGTATTTCATTAGGAAGTCTAGACTGTTACAAAGCTATATAAAGAAGTCTTTAATTTTATTGTAAGTAACAACATTTTTCCACTTAAGGGGGCTTAACAGTAAGGATATTGTTCATCTGATTTCAACAAATTAATTTCCATTAAGGAGATCTGCACTGGTAGAAGGTAGTAGGAAGTAGGAAGGTAGTAGTAGAAAGATCACAGGAATAAAATTTCAGGATAGGTTTTGATTCAGTCCCTCACATTCTGTGAGTGCTGGGATATGTTAAATGTCCAGCATGAGTTGGAGGAGATATAGATTGGGGTGGTAACTAACTCCTGCCACTTGCCTTTGCTTCCAGCATACTTGCAGGTTATTGGTACTCCTTGAAAAACCATAGTGGAGAAACAAAGCAGCATTAATATGTGAATATGTGGCATCCATTTATGTCTGTTCTCATCACATGGCATTTTGAGACAACTCAGCCTTCCTGATTTTTTCCAGGCTTGCCTCTCCTCTTAACAGATTGATTGTGTGTGTGTATGCCAGCTTTCTCAGCTAAGGGCTTATGGTCTTTATGGATTTAATGAAGAAAAAGCTGGATTTTGAGGGAAAATCTGCATTTTGCAATGTCTTACTGAATAAGCATTTCTGTGCAACTGTTAGGGAGTGTTTTGAACATCCAATGCTTTCTGGACTATAGAAATGCTTAAATCATTACTATGTTCCAGTGATTTGCAGCCATTAAGGATTCAGATTGAACGTCTGCTTCTGAAAATGGGTAAGTATTTAAAAAGAGTGGTTATAATTTTATAATCATCAGTTTCAGAGGAGACTGGAGTTTTTGGCCACCACCATACTGAGACTGTTCATGCCTAGATCTCATGCAGCCCAGAAATATTCCAAGGCATTCTGATGATCAGACTATACATTAGGTTGGTGTGGAGAAAGACTTGGCCCCTATAGGGGAATTGAGATTTTTGCAAAAAAATGAAGGCCAAAGGTGTGTGATGGAGTTCTGTGCCAGAATTTGTGCTTCCAGTGCTGCTAGTGTATTTTAACTGATAACTATTTGCATAAATGCAGTTACTATCCCTCTTTTGATTATAGGAATCCAAGGTCACTCTTTTTGGGGGGATTGGAAGCATGGAATTTGTTCATCTTGCCTTTAATGAATATCTGGAGTCAAGTGTTTTAGAAAAAGCCTCTTTACCTTGGTGAAGACAATTAATTGTAAGGTTCAGTCCATAAATTGCTTTTCTGCTGACTTCTAACCTATGTACTGGCCTCAGAGCTGGACATTTAGCAACTTGTAAAAATTTAATTTTTAGGAGATTTTTAGGAAAAAGTAATTTAGGCATTTTGAAATCTAGAATTCATCTGATGAGGTTTCTTACTGAAATATTTCTAACATTTTTGACTAAATTATAAAAATAGCTTTAATTTCTTCCACTTAAACATTACAGTGTGAAATGGGGTAGTTGCTTCTGGGTGCTAATTTGTTATGAATATTGAATGGAACAGAAAATTGGTGTTAGGAAAGAAAAGGGCAAGGCAATGGAAAACATTAGTCAAGAAGACAGGAATTATAAATTAAATTGTGCAAAATGTTCACAAAATAGGAAACATCATCATTCTCTGGTAGGATATTGTTACAGTCTTGAAACACAGCCCAGGTTTGCTTTTAATCAATAATCAGACAAATTCAGCACATCTTTTAAATTAAAGAAAACTGGTCAACATTCACAAAAGTGCTAGTCACTGTGGTTTTGCATGTTAGACACTAAGGTTTTGTAAAGAAAAAAACAGGAAGCAAAGCAACAGAAGGATAAAGGTCAAGGGGTTTAAACCATGACAGATCAAAACAGAAACAAATGTCTGCACAAACCCCCATGATACGAAACTGCTTTATTTTTAATGGCTTCATTTCTAACAGATGTTTGAGATCAGCTGATCTTTTGCCAGGAATGTCATTATCACCTATTGCATTATCCAGCTAATACCAGGCATTTGTTGTGACTTTGTTTTTCATACTTTTCAAATTGTATTTTAAATGCTGCCATACCAAATTTCTGCAGTCTTTTTTCAAATTTTTTTTTCATTCTGATTGAACACAGAAACACTATCAACAAGTAATTGGTGAGTTTGGGATGGAGATTTCTCATGATCTTTTTGGATGATATTAAATCTAAAGTTCTGTGGTAGCCTAAAAGTCCCAGGTTAAACATATCAAACAGAAAAACTTAAATGTAGAAAATGATAAATGTTTTTTTTCATTTTTCTTTAGGACAGGAAATAGGAAGGGCGTAAGTCTTATTTTCTTATAATTTACAGCTCATCAAGTATAGAAAATTTTTAAGAGTTGAACCCAGCAAAACTGATGCCTTTTACTCATATTTTTAGCTGTTGTTGAATTAAAATGCTGGTTTGTATCAGGAGAGAAAATGAAAGTGTGTGGTAGGAACTAAGAGAAGTCCTGAATAGTTGGTGTCTGCTTTCTGATTGTGTTGAAAGAATTCTGTTTACATAAGAAGTAGCCTAAGTCTGGCAAAAGCATGCTCACAACTATTACAATCCGGTTTAAATCCAGAAGAGCAAAGAAAATTCAGTCTCTGAGTGTAAAACAGAAAGAACTTTGAAGGTTCAAAATACACCCAAAAAATGCGATTAAAACCAAACAAGGTTAAATATTGGTGCCAAAAAATGGATATATTTTATTTAATAGTAAAAGAGGCAAAGAGAAAGAAAGAGAAAAGAAAGAAAGAAATAGAGAAAGAAGTGTGCCTGGGGGGTGGGGGGACAGGGAGTGGTGACAGGGGTTAGGTGGAAGCATATCACCCATCCGAGGGTCCCAGTGATGTCTTGCTGCTCACCTCCATCTGGTCTGCTGGTGGTGAGGGTCCCCCGTGGCCACGCCATGCTGCGCCATGCCACCACACGCCGCCACACACCAAAGAGTGTAGAATCCAGTGGATTAATATACGCTTTGGGCCAGGTGGGAATGCCCACGTGCCTCCCTTGCAGGGGGCCAGTTTGACACTGCCCCTTGCAACACTGAGGGTTTGTTGCATCATGTCTGGTATAGGGTCTGGGGACCCCTTTGGGGAGGCCTTTGATGGGCCATGACACCCCCTCTGCTGTCCTTCACATGAATGTGGCTTTTTCCCCGTGTGAGGGGCCCCTCAGCTGGGCTCCTCTGCACATTGGAGGATGGGCGTTCACTGTGCCTCTGACCAGAGGTTTTTCCAACGCACACACAAAGCCTCTCCTCCCTCCACCCTTTGGTTTGAGGGTCTGTTCGAGCCTGGCAGCTGATAGCCCTGGGGCTGTGGTCTCCAATCCTAAGGTGTTAAGCTTGTGCTCTATGAATGTCCCCAGCCCTGAGTTATCTTCATCAGCGAGTGGTGTAGGGCCTCTCAGAGCCCCATTCAGGGTGTGGTAGTCTTCTCTGCAGCTTTTGTAATACAGTTTCAAAAGTCCTTCATGAAAAATGTTTTAAGTCATAAACTATAATATTCAGTCTCTTGACAGCACCCTACTCACCCCCTAAGAAACCCACCAAAAACCCCCAGCAAACAAACCAAACAAAACAGCAACAACAGCAAAAAGAAACAGAAAAGCCCCACAAAATTTCTTTTAGATTTTAAGGAAGTGTTTCATAAATTCTAGAATGCTTCATGGTATGCTTTTCAAAAATTGAGATACTGTTTGCACAACGTCAGACAAAGTTATTTTATAGATGCTACAGATGAAGGATGAGTTTGTTCTTTTCTTTGGCATTGACGTATATTTATTTTGAAGAAAATGAGCAAATGAGTACAACACTCTTGTGCTATATCCTCTAGAAATTTTCAGAGATGTTCAAAACCCAACCAACAAAGACCTGGAAAACCTGCTGCTAAACAGTGAGGTTGGATTAGAAGGTCTCAAGAGGTCCCTTCCAACCTAAATGATTCTGTGATTCTCAATTTAATTGATGATATACTCTTAAGTTTGCTTTTAATAGGCTCTTAAATTTGCTTTTATATTTTTTTTTTATATTCTTTTGGTGTGTCAGCACAAAACCAAAATACCTGAAATCATGACAAGGAAATGTTAACAACATGTTAAGAGAAAGAAAAGCTAATAAGTCCTCATTAATGTGTTATGTTAGAAACAGAGGAGCATAAAAGATGAATCAGTTCCCTTCCCTTGATGTTAATGTATACCCAATGGGGGGAGGGAGTGGAGTATTAAAATTGCTATACCAGTAAATTCTACTGGGTCTTGTATTATAAATCTTCTTTTATATATCTTCAGTATTTGTACCAATAATTCTTCCACAGGAATGCAATATATACTGAAAACATTAGTCATCATAACAGAGCACATTAATACGTAAGTTAAGTAACTCATCTCTAACACTAAAAGAATGTACAAGAAGATCTAGATTATTTTGCTACAGATCTTGAGAGCTGAATTTGATTCTTTACTTCTGCTTTAAAACTCCAAAGTGAAGCTGGAAACACTTCAGTGAGAAAAAGGTTTCTTGTACTTTTCTTGTTGCAGCTGGAAGCAGGAAGGGCAAAAGATGCTGGACTCTTCTAGTGAAGATCTGGATCTTCAGTTCCTGTGGATAGCTAGTTCACCCAAAATGTGATTACTTTAAAGCAAGATGCCTGTCACTCTTGAATTTCCCCACTTGGGCAGCTTACGAATTATGCATCTTGCATAGTACATTCAATTTTATTCTTAGTTCAGTGCAGATCTGGAAATGTAAGAGTTTTGTATAAAGGGTTAGTAGGTACACAGATCTGAAGATCCTTGAGATGTATTTGAGGGTAGTTCTACAAATGAAATTGAAGAAAAATTACAGAAAATGTTCAGAATCAACTGTAAGGAAGGAACAAAAAGCTCAAGCAGTTGGGAGACCACTTAAGGGAGAAAAACTGAGATGGAAATGACACCAAATCTTTCACCTGTGAAACTAAAATTTTATCCCATGTTTTTATTAGGTATTTAAATTGGTGTTAATTATTATGTCCTGCATATTTAAGCCAGAAACCCCTGGTAAGACAGAAGGAAACTCCAGGTATTTCTACAGCCATTGTATTTCAGCACTCTGGACAGGGATCGGATTCCAGTCCCATGGTTGTGCACTGAGAGGACACAGAAGTAGCATGTTCAGGCTCTCTTGTGTGTAAGAATAACTGTATTTGTCATGCAAGTGTCATGAAGGTTGCAGTCATTGTTTTCCAAACACAAAGGAGATAATTTCTGAAAGTCTTAGTTATATCAGCTTCTTCTCAGGTCTGCTTACATGTTTGTGTACCTGCTGGTTAAGCTGTGCTAACTATCTGAAAGAAACATAGAATCATAGAGTATTTTGAGTTGGAAGGGCCCACAAGGATCATGGAATCCAACTCCTGGCCCTACACAGGACCATTCCTAAGAGTCACACCATGTGCCTGAGGGTGCTGTCCAAGCACTTCTTGAACTTGCTTAGGCTTGGCGCTTGGTGACCACTTCCCTGGGGAGCCTTTTCCAGTGCCCAACCACCCTCTGGGTGAAGAGCCTTTTCCTGATATCCACCTAAACCTCCCCTGACACAACTTCAGGCCATCCTCTTGTGTCCTGTCACTGGTCACCAGAAAGCAGAGATCAGTTTCTGCCCTCCGCTTCTTCTCATGAAGAAGCTGTAGACTGCAATGAGGTCTCTCCTCAGTAATCCAGGAGTAATGTGGTGACTAGATGAGTATGGAAAGACTGTAGCTATAAATTGCTCCAGAGTCTGGGTCAAGTGCTTGATGGTGCACAAGAACACACAGTGTTACTGTAAATTATTTGTGCTGGTTTGAAGGTAAACCAGAGGGAGGCGTTAACCCCACAGCTTGTGAGATATTCCAAGTTGGAGCTACAGTTTAATAGGAAAATTACAATAGAGGCAATAGTACAGAAACACTGGCTTAAACTGACAAAGTCGGAATACAACCTGACACCCTGTTGGTCAGGGTGGTGGTACCAGTCCAATTAAGTGGTTGCTGCAGTCCCACTGGAGTGATGGATGTTGAAGCAGTGATCCTGTAGAAGGGTCTGGTTCTTCCCTGGAGGTCCAGTGGTGGTGGTGGTGGAGAGCTCTTATCCTCTGGGTATACAGTGGTGATGCCAAACCTTGGATGATATACAGGCAGGATTTTCTGGTACCTCCCCCAGAGCAGGGCATTTCATAGTGAGCTGATGTAATTCTGAGTCACTTGGTGAGACCTTGATGGCCCATTAGCAGAGATGGCTCCCTCAGGGTGGCTGCTGCTTCCCTGAAGGGACTTATCATGGTTGAGTCATAGAGAAGATAAAGAAACGCTGTTCCCCCCATTTTAACATCTCCTCAGAAGGTAATGTAGATGGTGGTAGAATACATACTTTGGTTACACCTTACATTGTAACCCAAGACACTACTAAATCCAAGACACTATTGAATTCACAGACTAAACTTTGAGGAACATTGCCTCCCTTGACTTCTCTCTTCCTTCTTTATCATACAAATTACCCTGTTAATCCTGACAAAGCCTGTTGTAATCTAGCTAAAGAAATAAGAGAATTTTTTGTGGACAATTCCACTACATTGATGGTAGATTCTGAAGTTTGCTTTTATATTTTTTTTTTTATATTCTTGTCCAGTGTCCAGTCTAAACTTAATCAACCATTCAGAAAATCTCTTTCCATCCTGAAAATTAATGTATGGCAGGAATAGTATAGGACTCATTGTAACAGATCATAAAATTCTTTCAAGTCTGAACAAAGCAAGGATCCAAAAATATTCCTTTCTCCTTCTGGCTATAAGAATAATTCCTCTTCTTGAAATGAAATGTCGCCAAAATTACAGTGCTCTCTACTCCTTTAGTGTGTTTTATCTTAAGGAGACAGCTTCTATTTCTCTGCCATAGAACTGGAGTCTGATGTCATCAACTTCAGCTGGGTGTTTGTCATACATCTCATTGTACAGCAATAGAATTCATCATACAACAAGCCAGTTGTGCACCAAGCGGGGCTTTGAACCAGATGACCTCCTGAGGTCCCTTCCAACTGAATTTATTCTATGACTCTATTTTCGCCGTCTGTTTCTTCAACTGTCTATACAAATGAGGGCCCTCTGGAAGATGCCAGCCTTCAACCTCCTTTCACGGCCTTTCTGAGAGCCAGAAGGATAATGTGTCTATTCATGCTATAATCCAAATGAATTATTAAAAAGGCTTTGTGGTTCTTCTTATATCCTGGTGTATTTAACTGGTGCCTGTGCCTGACTTGAATTAGGAATCTTCCTTCAATATTAAGTTTCTTTGAGCAGGAATGTACTTTTTCTTTCCGTCTCTTAAGTAATTGCTGATGTTGTCAGATGGGTAACAGTGTTTTCAGATGGGCTGGGAGAAAGGAAGCCCAGTTTCCATATAAAGGAGATTTGACAAGAAAAGTTGGTGGTTGAGGGAAAGTTTGTGGAAAAGATGTGGGTTTCATAGAAAAAGAGACAATTATGATCAAACTCAGTATTTGAACACATTTCATGGTGTGAAAGTGGCTCTTTGGTATGATCACGACAGAAGGGGAGGTGGAAGGGAAGATGATGAGAATGATGTAGAGTATGAACTTTAAAGAGTCATTCAGGAAGTCTGTGTCTGCTCTTTGATAGATTTTTTTTTTTTTTTTGTCTGTAACAGATAACCAAAAGAAAATCAAAAAGGAAAAAAAAAGAGAAATTGCAAGGGAGTTATTTTGGTTGGTTTTTTCTTGTAACAAAGCTGAAAATCAGTCGGAGTTTTTCTATTAATTTCTGTGAGAAAAGAACTGTCCTAAAGGACTCCTACAAGCACGTTTTTCAACATTTGCGTTGAATGGTAAAAACAAGATCTAAAACTCCACAAATAGTAACTGTCGACTCAGAAGAGGAATATATCCTAGCAAGACATCTTGTACCATGTGTGAATCTGGCTATTTCTGGCAATTTTGTCATCGCACCCAGACAAATGGTGGTAATAGCCAAATGTAAGAATAATGACTAATGCAAAATCTAAAGTGAGCATCCTCTAGGTTTTCCATATGGCTATAAACAGGATTAGATTCCTTCCAGAAATCTCCAAACTAATTTAAATTTTCCTTGAGCTATAACAATATACAAAACATTGATTTTTACTGTACAATAAAATCTGCTGAAAGGTTATGTAAAGAAGTAAATAATCACATTTCTTTCTTTCTTTAAGTACTTTAATCCAGTTAATATAATCAGGTAAAATTAATAAGAGTAATGCAATGTTTTGATAAAAAATGTTATCTAAAATATAAGATAAATTAAAAAAAATTTTGTTCCTGTAGGAGTACATGGTATAGTAAAAAAAAGCAAATTTGGTGTGTGACATCTTTATAAAATTTGAGTCAATTATGCAAGAGATAGACAGTGTAAAAGAGCCATTTTAAGGAGAGTTACTTTTTTTATTCAGAACCTCATTTTTCTTATACTTGTAGAAAGCACATGTGACCTGTGAAGTCCCACAAAAGTGGCTGGAGGCTGGGAGGTCAGTAGAAAGAGCACCCCCATTCCTTGCTCTCTGTGTACCTACATTTTATTATGAACTGCTATGGCCACAGTCACCACACAGATTTTTGGTCAGATGTGATACAAAGTTTTTATACTCTACACCAGGCTTGTCAAGGCTAGGCAGGTCTGGCCAATATGCCTAAGCAAGAAGGAATTTATGCAGTTATGCCCAGTTTCTTTTCTTTGAATAAATGAGGCATTTTAAAGTACTTATTTGTTGATCTGAAAACAACGTACAGCACTACACAGTTTTACTAGTTTTCTAATTTAATTTCATGAAGCCTTCATGAAGCCTTTCGTGAAGTCTTTAGAGCTATGCAAAGAGCAGCTTCTTGATGTCCATTTGTTTTATCTTCAGGGTTACATGCTGGTAATTTTGAAAGATAAAATTTTTAAGTGACATGTTGTTAAATATGTATAGTAAATCATAAGGTTTGGCAGCAGAAAACGTTAAATAGGCGTTTATTTTTGAATGGCACAGAGGTGTTCTATTGTAAGAGAATGTCAGGCAAATAAAAGGAAAGTTCAAAGGGAGATCTTTCCTTCTAAGAGCTAAAGAAGAGTAAATATCTTAGTAAATCTTAATAGACTTATGGAACTCTCTGGTGCTTCTAAAGTTAAGCCATTCTAGGGAGCCCCTAAGGATACAGCATTTTCACTGTTTCCAATAGCATTCCTCAGAGCTGCTTATCGAACAGGTTGCATGTTATTTGGATCGTATGAAATTATTCTGATAGTTTTTTATTAGAGACTCTGAGATTATAGGTGTAGTAATACCTGGGCTAGCTTGGGGGCGAGAGAAGACCCTGCCACCTTTCATCTCCTAGTCATTGTACGCAAACTAAGACCTGGCTTTCTGGCTTGACCGTATTGTGCTATCTTTGCTGCTACTGTACTAGTAGAGTACTAGATTAGAAGAAAAGGGTATTGAAAAACATTGCCGTGTAAATCTGTCCCACCTGCACATCTGTCAAAAGAATGAAGTTGTCAACAAGGAGGTAGAAGATCTGTGTACTGGCTGTTCTCACTGAGAAACAATGTCCCCTGCAGTTTAAAGAGTAGAGACTTACTCTTCCCAGCCCCAGTTTAGGAAGGAAGCCCTGTGACTGAGGCACTGTGGTACCTACAAAAACGTCTTAAATTATTATATAATTAGAGGGGCTATACAGATTTCTAGGAAGAATGTAACCTGTTCAATGACAGCTGCCGTATTACTTTATTCAGTTATTTCACACAAAGCAGTCTGAAATGTAAGTATTGCCATTTTTGTGTTCCATGGAAATTTCCTTAGATAAAGAATTGGAAGTAATGGGAAATCATTGGTGTAAGTGGAGTAACAAAACTTGCCCCTACTAAATGCTTGCTTCCATTTACTTGTATCAAAGCACTTTCATGAAATTGTGATTGCAATTGGAAAATTCAAATTGTCCTGGTTAAAAGACACAAAGGAGTTGTAGTGGTTGCTGGTCGTATTTCCCTGGGAAGTAAAGTGAAGGACACATTCAACTGAGGAACAAAAGGCAAATTAAAGATTATGAAGGGATGTGAAAATAGCTGTTCTCAAAATAGTCTGATGCAGGTATCTTTCTCTTTTCTTTACGTGGTAAGATACTAAGTATTATCAGTGCTTATTCACAGACTTTTCTAGATGAACCTAAATGCTTTGAAAAGTTTCAGAGAAATTTTATTTTCAAATTTTCACTTGCATGATGAAAAGGGTGAAATTGAAGCTTTCTATTTGGTATTTTTTCCCAGAAACCATTCATAGCTAGAAAAGCATAAGGAAAGAATGAAACCAAGTATCTTTGTATCATGTTTCAGCTATATTTATTTTGTTTAAAACTTTATACACTCAACATGTCTTTATTTTAAATCAATCTTGGGTAATCCCAGCACTGTTAAGATCTATATACTTGAGAGAGATGATTTTTTTTTAAATGTTGGCACCACATGATTGTCAATAAATTTAGTTTATAGATTATTTACTTCATAGCTTTATAGAGTATGTTCTGTGTCTCTTTCCCTGCTGATAAAATACAAATAAAAGTACATCACTGTAAATCTCCAGTAAGGATTATTTTATAAAATTTATGAGGGATTTAAAGTAATTTAAAACTCTTCCTGAAGATGTTTTCCAAATTATTTAAAATTTGTGAAAGTATTTAGAGACAAGGATATGCAGGGCAATATAGGGATTAGGGTTCTCTTTATAGTGGGAGACCACAAGGGCTGACTAAAGAAAGCTCAATACTTCAGTTCTCTCCATGAGATGATTTAAAATATTAATCATTATTTTACTGATAAAATCGGAGAAAGAGAGATGACCTGTTCTCCCAGGTAGGTGGTAATTGTGAAAGACAGCTACAAAGTAGTAAAGCTGTCATGATACAGAGACCTTGTCCTAATGCTTCCTTCACCTGATTTACTGGGTTTGCTATGTTTTGGCATAGAGCTTGTGATAAGGCTACATACCTTCGGCAAATAACCCCATACTGTGCTGCACTCTTTAACTTTACTGTTCTGGATCTCTGTAAGTCTTTGGAGTGATCTCTATTTCACAGTTTGGAAATTACTTGCTTGCAAAATAGTTCATCTGGTCGAGCTAGGAAAGAGCTGCTCCCCAGTCACTACTACTTCTGTTAGATTAAATAAGGTATGGTGGAATACAGTCGATTCCACAGCAGCAAGGCAAATGGTTATGCAGTAAGTTGCCCATTAGACAGCAAGAGAAATGAAAAATAAAAAATCCCATTTTTTAAATGTTTGGCTATGTGAATGACTGAGTTGTGCTTGTCCAAATAAATGTCTAAACAGGTTGTTTCCAAGCTATGATTTTTAAACTGAGAGACTGAAGGATGAGTTATGAGGAGAAAGCATTTTAATATGTATAAGAAAATATCTAAAATCTAGGACTTTTTTAGACAGAAGGAAAATAAATAAATATAGATAATTAATGACTGATACACACCACCACTCTCTTTTTGTAATCAAGTCTCCCTTTTAAATCTCTTTTTGCAGCATTATGGAAGAAATATATTTGGTGCATAAATGGTTGTGAAGTTTACAGCTTTTAAGTTCTGTCTTAACACTCTGAGCAAGCCAATCAAGATACAGTCTAAGATATTACTGTCCCTAATGAGCTAAATAAAACATTCAGAATGAGATAAATGGAATTAGAGAAAATTTGAAAACTTTTTCCTCCTTATTTCAGTATCTACCTACCTCAGGAGTTCAGAAATTTTGCTATACTGTGTCAGTATTCTTCCAGCAGAAAGTTTTACCATTCTGGTGTATTGAAAGCAATACTTCAGACTCCAATTTGTTCCCAGGTAAGAAGATTAATTTATATGCTGATTAATTTTCTGGGTTTGTTGTTTTCCTCTGCCTTTGTCATATGTATGACTTGTTAGTAATCAATTTTTCTTTAACCTCTGTACACCAATTCTGATGGTACATGAATTCATTTGTTTGCTTTATGCCCTTCATTTTAAGCTCTGATATCTGTATTCTGCAATGGAACTTGAACCTTAAAAGTACCTGAATGCTTCTAATTTTTTTTCTGTGTTATGAGTGCTGAGCACTTAGCAGAACAAGACAATTAGGAAATAAATATCCCTATTTAAACTGTTCCACTAGATTAAGTATCACTAAACAGGGCTTATTTTTTAAACAAATGTCTACATATTCATGGAGGTACCAGTGTATTTACTTAACTTGGAACAGAAATTAATTTAGTAACCCAGTAGTATGAATGTTTCTGTATTGATTTTTTTTATTTTGCAAGAAACATACTGTTTCTTATATGGTTGGAAGATGAAAATATCAAACCACTGAGACCATCATGGTTCCACTCTGCCCCATTAGTTTCCTGCAGTGAATCCAAATTAAAACAGCTAACATGGATGTTAGATTTGTTTCTTTTCCTAGTCTAGGAAGTGGAATGAAGAAAAGACCTTTGTGAACTGACATTATCCATCAAAATCAAAGAACCCCAAACTTTTCTCTCCTGCTGAGGCATGGGCTTATTTGGAAAGTTGCATCATGCCACAATTTCACAGATGTGGAATTCTGTGAAAAAAAAGGCGGGAACCCCCTTTCTGAGGGTCAGAGGAAAAGGAAAACTAATGGGATTACATTGCATTCCAGAAATTGATGTCTGGCTTGGTTTTCTCACTTCTGTGTGCCAGAAAATTCTTAAAGTGCTTTTCTGCAGTTAAGTGAACATACTCATCATGGCTTACTTGTGCCTGTTAAGTCTCTGTGGGAAATATGTCATGAGGAAGGATGTAAATATTTTGACTGGTTGTGCCTTTATTTTTGGAGTGCATTGCAAATGACACATGAATGTATCAGGATGACGCTGTGGCAGCAGAGGCATATAAGAGATTATTAATATTTTCAATTTTTTTTATTAATGGATCCAGCAGTAGTAAAAACCCCACCATTATGCAAGTGGACTACAGTAGAGTTACACATACCTAGCACAGGCGTATTAAGACTAACAGAACCGTGGCAGAGAAATTTTGGTGGCATAATTTATAACATGAAGAGAGACATATAAGGTAACCAATTCTTTTCAAATCTGAGGAGATACTTTGTATTCTTATCTTTCCTTCTTGGCAACAGATGTTGGTGTGGAATTTTTTCAATTTAGCCAAGAAAGTTGACAAAGACGAGATATTTAACAAAGGAGAATGGTATGTATTGCATTGTGCAGTTTTTAACTAAGGTTATTTTAAATACACAAAGAAAAATGTTATTTGATCAAATTAATATGTGTGCTAGCAAAGTTATGTAGAAATAAATGTAAGTGGTAAAGTAGCAGATAATAAATGCATGTGAGTATGTTTAAAGATTATAAATGTCCACAAGTCATGTCTGATCCAATGGATCCAGAAACTATAAGAAAACTAAAAGTATTCTAACCGCTTTATAATGATAAATATTAGTTTTGAAATCTTGGAATGTAAAATTGAACTTCTGTATAATGCAATACAATCTTTGCTCAAATTCAATCAGATCCAATAACTTGGAAAATCATTCATGAATGAACTTTCTCATAGCCAGTGGTCGATTTAGACTTAGAATGATATCTTTTGTTAAACAGGGTATGAATATTTAACCAAGGGAAGCATTGTGAATTCCTTAAATATTTTTGAATGTATGTTTCTTTTAACAATTATATTAGAAGCTTCAGTGATAGAAAATGTCTCAGTTGTGTTCCACTGGCCTGTTTAAAATTTTGCAGCTTATTTTATTCCAAATTTGTCTACAATTGACTTCATATCATTAGTTTACAACAGTGGGAGGTGGGGCAGAAGAAAATCACAATGCTACCACCTCTCTCTGTATGCATAACTTTCTGTGATACTGTAACCATTCTATTACCTTTTGGGCTCTAAAATAAATGGATTTAACTTTTAATTTTATGCAGCTCATAATTTTCTAGACTTAAGACTCTTTTTGTAGCTTCCTTCTGAACCCTTTCTGGTTTGTCAAAACCTTTCTGAATCATGGAGAAATGAATCAGTAGAAGCCTCACTAATGCCAGATGTTGCCATTAAATCATTTCCTACTCCTACTTGATGTTTCCTAGATTTGGCATCCAAGGTCCAAGTTAACCCATTTGGAAGACTGCAGTAAGAACATTTGTTTCAGTTAAATTCTTTGCATTATTCTTGAACTTCCTGTTGTTATTTTTCCCTTTTGTAATTTAGATTTCAAATAAGAATAAGAAATTCAAATAAAATATTATGGTAAGTAACATGAGAGAGCACTTAAGCACATGTTTATTTTCCTGTTGACACAAAAAGGATTTCTAGGTGCCCTTTAACTGCATGCTTATCTCTTGTTCTGAATACATAAGAGCTGCCAGGCTGGATTTTGAGGTTAACTGATTAGTATTTTTATCATAACATTTGCGTTATGATATGGCACTAAATTATGAATGTAAGAAAATGAAATATAAATTGTAGTCCTTTTTTTACCCCACCCCCCGAAATATTAATGTGATTCCTATAATACATTTTTGAATTGTCTGCATTTAAAACCTTATCCTTATTTAACTTCCTTAAATGTCGAAAGCATTAGTTCTCTGGTAAAATTTTAATGAAGAAGCAGTGAACAGCATTTTTCTCTGCAGCAGACAGTATGTGATATTTCTTCATTTAAAATTCTCCTCATGTGCCATCAGAAAAATTCACACATCATATCATTTAGCATGACCTTATTGAAAGTTCTTTATATTATTTCTCAAATTTGTTGTCTTTTTGTGGTGTTTGCGTATGCATCTGTAAAGTAGCACATGCTCATAAACAAGTTTCTCCTTATTTTGGAAATTCATGTTAAAGTGCTTTTGTTTACAGAGGTCTCATTTTTTCATGACTACTTGAACACTTAAGGTGTTGAAAACTGTGGGTTTAGCCCAGTGCTCAGACAAGGAGAGGAAAGACATTTCACTGATGTAATCTCTCCTCTGTTTGGAAATGCATTGCCTGTTTTGCAAAGTTGATGGTTTGTAATTATTTGCTCAAAACAGTGTATTAAATTCAATTTTTTTTTTTTAAACTGAATAAAGGAGGAGAATGAAGTTGTAAACAGTAATGTGAGATTGTGGGAGAGGTTTGTGTACATTTTGTGCAAATGGGAGGCCAGGATTTGTTTACAAATAAAAGGTTAAAAAGAAATCCTCAAATTAATTCCTGAAATGTGAGAAAGAAATACTGAAGTATCTCATATCACAAATCATTGTTATCAATATATGGGTGTCTTTTGCAAAATGGCAAATGTTGATGACTGTATCACTTCAGAGAATTAACAAAAGTCCTCATATACAAATACATATTTAGTATATAAGTGGTTCTTTTCTTCCATTGAATCCCCTTGTTTCCCATTTCCTTGTTCTGTTGCCTCATTTTTTTCCTTTTCTCAGTTACATACGTAATGCACAAGGCCACTAGACCTATTGAAAATTTTTTCTTCGTACTGAATAACCTCTAAAAAATACTTTTATTGCGTGTCCTGTCTAAATTTCTCAAGTAAGATTTGTTTTCTTCACTATTTAAGAGGACAATATGGGATGAAGGACCAGAGCTCCTTTTTCTTTTGTTCATTGGAATCCTTTCAATAGAAAAGTTTTTTGGTAACACTGAGAAAATTTATAGGTTTTTTTCAGAAAATATACATTTGATATGCTAGAGGTATCTTTTTTGCTGTAAGCTTGCTCTTTATAGACCACCTTTTTTTCTTCTTTTTCTTTTTCTCTTTTTCTTTTTCTTTTTCTTTTTCTTTTTCTTTTTCTTTTTCTTTTTCTTTTTCTTTTTCTCTTTTTCTTTTTCTTTTTCTTTTTCTTTTTCTTTTTCTTTTTCTTTTTCTTTTTCTTTTTCTTTTTCTTTTCCTTTTCCTTTTCCTTTTTCTCTTCCTCTTCCTCTTCCTCTTCCTCTTCCTCTTCCTCTTCCTCTTCCTCTTCCTCTTCCTCTTCCTCTTCCTCTTCCTCTTCCTCTTCCTCTTCCTCTTCCTCTTCCTTTTTTCTTTCACAAGAGTACCAAATAATGTTCTGGAATTAATTGTGAAGGAAGAAAAACAATAATATACTTTCTAATATAATTTAGTATGGTTAATTCAGGAACTGCATGGTTTGTAGTATGTGTTTGTTTTTTCTCAAATTTTGCTACTTTCTACTCAAAAATAGTTTAGCAGTGCATAGACTTAGGTAGAGAAAAATCTATTCTACATTTTTTTCTGAGTCTGCTGATGTGTACAGGAATATATGACTTTTTCATTGAATAAGGGTTCTTGATGACTTAGTCTTGACAAAACCAATAGTTTTCTGTTTACTGTTGTTTGTGATACAGTTCCCTGTCTGTAAATGTGACAATGTCGCTTTTTTGCTGACTTTGAGTAGAACTACAGTATAGTTAATCTGTGCAGTGACACAGAATTGGACTTGGGTCTGTTCTAGGGTCCTCTAATATCTGTTGTACAAATAAGGTTATTTTAATAACATTATTAATAGTTGTGGATCATTAATAATCCTTCTTTTAAAACAGGATTTCAGACTAAATAAAATGAGTTTTTTGGCAAATAGTGCCTGAAAAGAGGTGTAAACAATATGTTAAACCATAGGGATTTGGAAACAGACTTCTACCAGCATTTTAGAGGATCACTGTTCTCTTTGTTTTCATATGTGATCATGAACACTTGAGACTACCTTGCTGGAATTAGGCAGACACTGATGCAAATCTACAGTAAAAAAAAGAGTGTTCAAAGAGGTAAAATGTAAAGAAACTTTGGAGGCCTTGTGTATTTATCTGAGGTTCTACATGACCACATGTGAAAAGACTAGTTCACTCCTGATCTACTGGTTTCTAGGCTGAAGGAGAAACCTCCATACTAAGTTGTGCTGTGTGTGCTGGAGTAGAAGGACTATACTTGCAATATACAAAGAAAAAGTCTGAATGAGGGAGGTGCAGACAGTTTAGCAAATCCTGCCTTTGTGTGAGTTTTTCATCTCACAGAAGATACATGGTTCTGGTGAGATGAAAATGAATAAAAAATCTTTTGTGATGAGCATGCATTTCAACTCTTCATGGTCTAAGAAAAAGGATTTATTTTCTCTTTCTTTTGAAGATATCAAGCAAACACCCTGAAGTTCATGTGTACTCAAGTTAGATGCAAATATGATTTTCATTTGTTTAGTATAGATTTATGTTTTGTTGGAGTTCCTTATTTTATAAAGCAGCAATGTTGCATTTGTTTGTGACTTTCATAAAAAAACCCAACTTGCTATGAGTGATTTGATAGACATGGAAAGAATATTCCATTGAGTCAATCTATTTTCTAAATATAAATTTCAGTTTTCTTTGTGAAAACAGAAGCTTTTTTGTTTTCTTTGATCATTGCTGCAAAACTTAGGTCTTGTGTCTATTCATCAAATGGAATTTCTGAGGTAGACTGAATAACACTGAAGTGCTATTGCAAGGTAAATAAAGTTAAGAGGAATGTTCTATAGTTGAGTGCAGAGGGTGAAAATATATAAATCTTAAGGAATAATTAGTGATTGTCTTTGAGAGGATTGTGTAAACAGCACTAAAGCTAGATACCAGTCTCTTCTCTATTTTCTCAGAACTGTTTTATCCCATTTTGGGATAAGCTACAGGTAGTATATACTAATATTCCTGTTGAAATATTTTCAGTTAGAGAGAGAGAGAGAGAGAATTCTCCATAGTCCTTGGAGTTTTTCACATTATACTTAGTAATACAAATAGTTAAAAATGTCAATTCTGTATTTGTGTAGATCCATGTTGCTCTTAAAAGAGATTGAAAAACTCCCTTTTATTTCATTACTAATCCCTGTGTAACTACTTAACACATTAGAACAAATCACCTCTTAACCTTTTCTTTGCTAAGATAAATAGATTTAAATTCTGGAACCTGTCTCTAAGGTATGTTTACCAATCATATAATTGCCATTGTGACTCTTACCCAAGCCTCCTCTTATTCCTCAGAAGCCTTCTTTTATTGAAATACTAAGGCAGAAGATGATGTTTTTTATTGTATTCCTATAGTTGTCATCAGATATTAGCTTCCCCCTTATTCAGAGTTCTAGTTTAGGCATCTTTGGCTTTTATTTGTGGGTTTAATCACAGCTGTATATTACAATAAATTATATTAATGAATGATTATCCAAAACTTTTTCTGCTCTTACGTCCCGTAGTTGATTTAAACTGTCCAGCTGTATCAAAACTTTTCTTTCCTCTTGAACCTGATTAAACCCCAAGACTGCTCTTCACTGGTCCTCTTTGTTAACTGTTTCCCAAAGCTTTGATTCACCTCTGAGTTTTATTACTCCTGATTTTGCTATTCTTTTTTTGTCCCCTCAAATCACCAGTAAAATTACTGAAGAGCACATACACAAGAATGGAATTTTACAAATGTGTACCCATTTAGCAGCAATTATGCCTTAAGATTTGAGACCTCTCCACTCAGACACAATGTTTAAAATAGATGCTGTTGTCTTTTATTATAGTAAATAATAATGATGAAATTATTGTAGTAGAGTATCTAACAAATATTAGTCAAGAGCCATTTCCATGAACTCTTACTAACAGGAAATAATTATACTTTTATTTAATTGTTCTCCTTTTTATCCATGATCAGTGTCATGTTTACAGCCCAACAGACATATTATTCAATCCTTCTTGTTTATTCTTTAAATCTACACAATTATCTTTTCCCTGACTTCTAACTCTTTTAATACTTTGTTGTCCCATCTAGTGTGTGATATAACACATGTACAATCAAGATAGCTTTTTCTTTTACAGATATTCTCTGGAAATATTAGTACAAGAAAAGAAAGAGTAATAATTCCAAATGGTGTGTGTTTTTTAAACAATAAACACATTTTTAGTAAATTTATAAAATTTCTGAAAGTAATGTTAAAGAATTACTGAGTTTTCAGTGGTTCCTTTTACTTTTTGTAATTAGTGTTTGTTTGAGAGCAATACAATACAGGTTTAATCCATCCCTTTCTTTCTGCCATGCCTTTCATCCCTCCAGTTCAGTAACTTTCATTTCAAAAGTTGTGCACTTTCCTTCAAAGTGTTTGCACTGTTTATCTTTAACAGTTATCTAACAGACAGACCAATACACCTGGATTCAGAGTACTTATTTCCAGCTTTCTGTATATTCCTAAACCAGATATATTTCCATGTATATTTCAACACTTCCTCCCCCCTCCCTCCCCCCCCCCCCCCGCTTTTTTTTTCTTTTGTATGACAACCTCATCGTTAGTTAAGATTCTGGAAGTATATTTGTGGAACTCTTATTATCTGGAAGCACGTGCTGCATAATCTTGGAAAGAAGTGTACAACAGAAGCATATACCACAAGACTCTTACAATTACTATATTTTTACACAGTATTTGCCATGGGACTACTTCAGCAGTTGATTGATGATTTTTTAACAGAACAGACATTTAGGGACTGTATTACTCAAAAACAGTAACTGAAGTAATAGTTGCTTGTAAAAGGTGTTTTATAATAGCACATTACTGTGTACTATTTGTTTTCAGTGGGCTATTCCAAATCCCACTGAAACGTAATATGGGAGGGGGAGGAATCTGATAGTACCACTTCCCCTAACTGTCATTATATTATCTTTCGACACATTTGTTTTAGCTCTGCTGTTATTTCTAGCTCTAATTCTGGATGTCAGAAGTCTCCTTTTTACAAACTTATGTGTCTAATCTCCATATTGTTATAAGCTATAAAAGTCCACATGATTTTCAAAAGCAGCAGCATCTAATAGAGGTTCTACAAAATTCTCTTCCATCAGTTGTCATAAAAAAATGAAATCTCACAGAAGTTTTAATCGTGCCAAAGACTGCAGTACTCTCTGTGTATCCTTTAACACAAGCTAATGACTTGCCACTTGTTTGCTACTGTTCTATTTCAGACCTCTAGCCTTCAAGAAGAAATACAGCTGTACTCAAATTTAACTTCTTGTCAGATCTACTCATATGTGTAAAACTGTAAAGGGAGTGGCCATTTACACCTTTTGTTCTTCTCTGCTCTCACTCCCCCCTCACTTAAGGCACAAACTGATTTCTGCAGTGATAGTTGAGGGAAATATCACTTACAGGTTACATTCTTGGAAAAGATCCAAGTGCTTGTTCATTAAAACAAACAAAAGCAATATGTAATCTGAAGATTATTCTGCAACTGCTAACAAATCAGTATATGCAATTTTATTTAGTGCAAAATAAGTTAAATCCAATGTTTCTTGAATTAAGGATTTACCTACTTTGGACATCCTAATACACACATAGCACAAATTGAACAGACTATTTTGTAATGCTGTATTACTTCCCCCCCCATACGCTTTAGATAAATGGAAACAATTATTTTGTTCTTAACTGCAAAAGCAAATTAAATGCTAATTAGCATTCTACTTCTGTTTTATCTGTCAGGCTGTTTTATCTGTCAGGCTGTTGATCATAGAATATCCAAGGTTCCTTTGATTTTCAACCTGTTGACAAGTGAGAAACATGGCTTTTCATTTTGCTTACTCATTTGCTCTTAAAAAAGAGTGTGAGGATTAATTATATTAGAAGCAGAAAAGTCTTTCCAATGAGGCTTGAATTTAATAGAGAAGCAATTATTTTACAACACATGCATGTGAATGTAAATGGTGTATCCCATATTTCCTCCTTGGCTTTGTGTACCATACCTCCGTACCTAGAATAGTTCCAAATATATTTTTTGTTTTGTATGTTTGCACCTTTCCATCTATGTTGTTGCTTTAAAGCTTTAAAGTCTTCCTGGATAGTCCCGCCAGCTGTCTCTTAATATGTATTTCTTCTTCCAGTTTTATTTACAGGTCCTAGAGAAATGGTAAATTGTCTATTGTTATCTTGATTCAAGAATTTGTAGGTCTATCTAATTATACTTCTAGAGACTCACCAGGTTGCTCCTAGTTTGTGTGAATGCCACTGAGCACATATATCACTTTGTTTCCCTGAGCTAATTTAATGTACAGAAGACAGAGAGATGTATGGACAACATGTTGAGAAATGCACAAAAACATCATTGTGACTTTACATATCTCTGAAATTCTGTGGTAGATTGTATTCTTAGCACTGCTATGGCATCAACAGAAATTATTTTTTTCAGTCTGAATACTGCATAACAGGTTCTTCATAAGTACAGCAGAGAGTATTTTAGAGAGGTTTTGGTGGGAGATATATGTTGGTTTGGCAACCAAGAGATCTTGGTCTGGCAACCTAAAATTACTTTGAAGCCTCAGAAATTTAATTGTAGATGTCTGAAGTACCAAATATTGACAAATAGAGAAAATTCAGTAATGCAAGTAAGATTTCTGGTTGTAGTTTTGCAAGTCATTAATTGTGACTGCTAAACAAGATCTATGTAACTTGTAATGCAGGCTGAAATCCACTTCAGCTGTCTGTTAGTACAGAAAAGATACCTCTCGTATCTCATAGTCGTGAATAATCTCATGTAATGTATTCTTGTCAAATTAATGAATGAAAGACTGATTTCTTCACTGCTCTCTCAAAGTTGTATTCTGAGGCTGAAAATATACATTCTTGTTTCAAAGTTCTGTGATTCTGGAGGCCTATAAGTCTTCAAGTCTTTATACTCCCTAAGTTCTGTTCTATGATGGTTTTTCTTTGCTTTTTAATTTCTGAAAATTATTTGCATTTTAAAAAATCCATGAATGTTAGATAATGGAAAGAACCATATATCCTGAAAGAAAAATAAAAGTCCGAATATATTAAGTTGCAAAGTAAATATGGTGTGGTTTTTGTATTTTGCTTCTCTCACCTACTGGAGCCTAAGCTTTGGAATCTGGTTGAAGAGCAAGACTGCTATTCCATCATTTCACATAGAATACTAACATAGGTGTGAAGTGAAAGAATGCTTTCAAGTTATGTCCAAATGACAATTGTGTCTATGTATCTGAATTTATAAAAATGGTGCTGTTTATGAAATGATTGGGGTTGTGTGTATACATATATATATATATGTATACACACTCTTGCAGTATTACTTGAATGAGGAAAAAAGAGGGAATGTTAAGTTTGCTATGCCTAGAGAACTGCCAATTTAAAATTTCATGTACCAGGAGAATTAATATGAAATCGGAGCTAATTGTTAGGAAAGATATGTAATGTACTCCAGACTAACTAAATGAAAGTGAAATATTTTTCTGTGTGTAGCATGATTTAAGTGAGATTTAATAACTTAGAATGTGTGTTTGTGGTTTCCTAGTACTACTATGTAACTTTTTCCTAGCACCTGGAGAGCATACACATGGGTAAAACCTTCAGCCTATCAAAAGAGTTAGTGAAACACAAGGTCTCTTCTACCAGTACCTGGGGAATTTTATACATTCCAAAAAAAAGCATGTTCAACAAGCAACAGATGTAGATTATATCAACCAACAGAAAGCTGGTTGAGTGTTCTTATGACAGTTTTTTGTTTCAGAGTAATTTTTCCTGGTCTTTTATGCATCTCCTTTTTTTGGATGATAGGGGATACCTGGAGTTTTGTACCTTTTTGAAATATAATATTATAAATACATTTATGGCAACCTTAATTTTTCTCCACTTTTTCCTGCAAATTCACTTTTTTTATCTCCTGGTAATGAAAACATTTCAGATACTCAAGAATTTATAGAATGTGTAGGTGCTTTTCATTTGAGGAGCTGTCATAAATTTCACGGTCAGTAAGTCTGCATGATATAATCGAATCTATTTTGATGGTAAAAATTGGCTTAGATGCTTTAATTGTATAGAATGGAAGTCCTGCTTCAGGTATCTAAATAGAGAGAGTTGTTTGAAAACACTAAAGAAAAGGTTTCACAGCTTTTTATTTCCATGGAAACTGTCTGATGATGTATTTTTCATTTGCCTTGACTTTAATTACACCATGTTTCTTTCCCTTTTCTTCCTAGTTTTCATTATGATCATGTGTAAGTGTTCAACAACTTATTATGCAATTAAGACTATAAAAAAACCATCAGCAAATAAGTACAAATGCTCTTTATGCTTACAGGGTTAGTGGTGAGTTAACTGTGGCAGTTGTCTAGTTGCAGCAATATAGAAAACACCAGCTCTATTATTTTTCTTCCATTTAAATAAAGCCTCTCTTTGGAAGTAGAGGATGTGATACTTGACCACTTCTTGAACAAAACAACAGCAAAAAGGGCTGGGGACACAAAAAAGGATGCTAATATAGTTAGATCTACAGAATTTATGAAGGTATGTATTCTGGGGTAGGAATTCCTGAGAATTGTTGAGCAGGTTGGATATTTGTGAAAGAGCAATATGGGATAAAGGGGAAACTAAGTGTAGCTCTGATGGTTGTATTATAAGAGACATCCAAGTAGTCGGTGGGTGAGAGCAGATGAAACAGAGTAGGTTAGGCAATGAAATGCTACCCATGGCTGTATCTAGAATTGGTAGAAGTGACCTCTGGAGTAGCCAGGTAACTATCAATAAGACTGAGAAATCATCTTGTGATTTGTTGTAATTATGAACCTAAAAGAAATAAATTCAAGATGAAACTGATTTCTCTATGAGATCTCCAGTTAACTGTGAAGTTAGTGCAAATCTTGAACTAAAATGCTTCCTTGTTAAAAGCAAAGTTATTGAAGGGTTTCATTAAGAAAAGAGGGAAAAAGGGAAAATAAGTTACTTGCCTGTAGGCAAAGAATACATGGTTTAAGGAATTGTATATTTGATAGACTGCACTGACTTCTTGCCCCTCAAAAAGAATTAATGTAACATGTAGGTTAGTAATTGCTAAACAAGTTGGAGAAAGTTTCTAATCCTGAAGTGTTTCTAGATAATGAATCCATTGTTGTGTGTATGTTTTATTAAGAATCGAGACATGTCTAGCTCAGACATTTGAGCCAAGAACACAAACAAAAACACCCTGCATTCCCAGGGCACAGTGACTAATACTTCCAGTGAGATTTCAGCATTCCCTTTATAGATCAGGTGTTTATGTACGCTGACATTCCAACTTGCAGCACTGAAAATTAATATCAATATGGTGGGCTAAATAAAGTATAACTCTGGAGAAGCAAATACTTTTGGGATAAAGGACAAGGATTTAAAAACCTTTCTGCTCATGTTGAGTCAAAGTCTTTGATGCTAAAAATAAGAGTTTAAAAGCCTTTGCAAGATTGCAGATTGTTTATACCTGTATGGACATGCTCAAGTGAAATGGATTATCACACTAGAGTAGCTGAATTACAAAAATGAAGCCATAAAACTAGATGGTGGACAGCAAGCTTTATTATAATTTTTTCTCATATATGAGACTTTATCTACAGTGTGTTCTTGTGTAGTGTCTCTCTTAAACATCAATGATATTCTACGTCTCCAAATTTCTAAAGAGTAGATGATGGCAGCATGTCTAAGTAGGTCGAATGTCACTACTGACTTCCATTTTTTCATTTGGACACTATTCTAAAATTTTATTTTATTGTAGGAGTACAGAGACTTCCCTTCTTTTTTCCTCTTCTACCTCTTTCATCCTCACTATTTCCCTTGATACCTTCATATGTGTGTAAATTACATGATCAAACTAGAATTTAATGTTTCCCATGAAGGTGTAGAGGAGCTCTGTAGTGCGGTTTTCTGTTTTCATTCATGGGGAATGGCTCCTTTATCAATTCCCAAATCAAATTCTCTTTGAAATCAGCTTCTCTCCCTCTGCCTGGAATATCACAATCTCTAGCCACTTGTTTGCTCTTGCTTTCAGGTTTTCTTATCTGTTGAAGATATGTACATCTTCTTCAGATGCTGGCTTACATTTTCAAATGTTCAATGAATGTTCATATGTTTCAATATTTTTCTGTTCAGGACTTCTTTCGGTGCCCCTTGTTTCTTTCATTCTCGTATTTATCTGAAATTAGTGGAATTCTCCCTCCTAACTACATTTTCAAGGCAAGTGTAGTATTATTCTGAATCATTGTCACTCTGCAGTTATGCTTTTGTCTGCTATTTTTCTTAAATTTCTCTGCAATTATTCACATAAAAGCTGAGCTGCAAGTGGATCAGTGACCTATTAATTATTGATATATTTTCTTTTAGTTCTTGATGTTCCCAAACATATTCTTCATAAATCCACATGTGTAGTAACATTCCAAGCCCTGATATGCCTTAGATAGCTACTGTTACATTGCATATTGATTGTAAGATTATGTACATCATAGTAAAGGGTTTTCCCTTTATTAGGAAACTGGGATTTGTGACTTCTGTAAATATAAGAGAATTAAAAATTCTGGAGCATGTTTGCTGTTTGTATATACAAGTAGTTTTTAAGCAGTTATTTTGTATGTTTTATTTGAATTACTGACTGTGGTGGTGCCTCCTCCCCTCCAGGCCACACTGTGATCTGAGAAATGCTTGTTAGGCCTCAGCCTCAAGGAACAACCTTGAGCTGAGCTCCTCTGGAGCTTGTTGGAAACACTCTCTGTTCCCAGGACTAGTGCTGTCTAACAAGCTCCTGGATTTTTTAACAAACAGCTTTGGAAACTTATTTTTCTTGCCTGAAAAACAACCCATGTGGAATAATATTTTTGATATCAAACTTTTAAAGAAAGTTACCAGCCCAAATTGTGGCCAGGGTGGAATAATATTATGACTAAAGCCCACTCTCTTGTGGCCTTACAAACAGCAGTCCTAAGAGGGACCTTTTGAGCGTTCCTGGACCACAGTCAGCTGTGATCAGCACCTCCCTCCAAGCACCTCTCAGAGCCAGTGAACTCTTAACTTTTGCTGCACTTGGAGAACCACTGACGAATGACAATGACAGGTTCTGGTCTAATACTCCCAGTCCTCAAGGCTCAAGCCTTCAACTGGATGCAAAGGCATCTGATGTGAGTACTTCACTGAATTTGAGAAGAATTTTTCACAATCTTGTACATACACTTTAGATCTGTGTGCAAGCAAGTGTGAATATGCTATAACAAATGCACTATGAATGTTGCTCTTCTACTTGCTCTTCTCCATGACTGGAGCTTCTCTATCGATGGCTACAGGCTGTTCAGAAAAGACAGGAGAGGAAGGAGAGGTGGAGGGATTTCCCTCTACATCAAGACAGGGATTAAGCCTGAAGAGCTGTCTCTGAAGAACAGCCATGAGCAAGTAGAAAGCCTGTGGGTAAAAATCAGAGACAGAAGCAGCAAAGGGAACTTTGTGTTTGGGGTCTACTACTGCCACCTGACCAAGGGCAGCCTGTTGATGAAGCCTTCCTGCTCCAGCTACAAGAGGCATCCTGCTCACAGGCCTCTGCCTTGTTGGGGAACATCAGCCCCCCCGACATCTAGAAAAGTAGCATGGCAAGCTATAGGCAATCCAGGATACTTCTGGGAGGTGTGGGGGATAACTTCTTAAGCCAGATGATGGATCTAACAGAGCGAATGCAATGCTAGATCTGATGGTCACCAACGTAAGTGAGCTAATCAGGGATGTCAAGGAGGTAAGCTAGCTTGCAGTGATCATGCATTGGTGGAGTTCGCAGTCTGGAGGAATATAGATCAGGTAAGGTGTAAAGGCAGGCTCCTGAAATTTTGGAAGGCAAACTTCCAGCTCTTCAGGGAGATTGTCAGTGGGATCCTCTGGGAGACTGCCCTTGGGGACAATGAAGCTGAACAGATCTGGCAGATCTTTAAAGAAGTCTTCCATAGAGTGCAAGAGCTAGCAATTCCCAGGAGCAAGGAGTTGGACAAACAAGGCAAACATGGTTGAGTACGGAAATGCTGGTCAAAATAAAGGGCAAGAAGCAAATTCACAGGCAGAGGAAACTAGGACAGGTGACCTCAGAAGAGTGTAGAGAAGTACGATTGTGTAAGGAGAGAGTGACGAAGGCCAAGGCAAAACTAGAACTGAACCTGCAAGTGACACAAAGAATAACAGGAAGGGGTTCTGCAGAAATATTGATCACAAAAAAGCAGTCAAAGATGTACCTCCTCTGATAAACAGTTCTGGTGAAGTGGTAACAATGAATGTGCAAAAGGCTGAGGTACTTAATGACTTATTTACATCAGTCTTCAATGGCAACCCACACCTCTTGAGTGATGGACAGCAGGATGGGGACTGGGAGAGCAAAGTCCCTCCAACTGTAAGTGAAGACTGGGGTCATGACCACCTAAGGAACCTGAATGTGCGCAAGTTTATGGGAAATAGTGAGATGCATCCCAGGGTCCTGTAGGAATTGGCTGATGTAGTTGCCAAGCCACCCTCCATAATACTTGAAATGTTATGGCAGTCGGGGGAAGACTTCACATAGAAAATTTTTTGGGTTGATTCTGGTTTTAGGTTGATTGTTTTTAGATTTTAGCTTGCTTTTTCTCTGGGTGCTTTAACCGTCTATAAGTGGTAGACTAAACCTTGCTAACAAACTTTGTCATGCATTCACTTTTATATTAAACCTGCTTTTGGTGAGATCTTTGGTGGTGTTTCTTTAAGCAACCTTAAAACATTCATTTGCAACACAGCCATGTCTGAGTATCTTTGGAGGAGATGTCTTTTTTTTACAATGTTTTTGTCTACAGAACCCTTAACATTTTAGGCAAAACGTGCAGGGAGGTGTTAAGAAATTTCGTGTGCATGCTAGTGTACATTTGTTTTGTATACTATACAGTATAGACACCGCCTGCTTTGTCAGGTTTCTTGGTTTCCATACAAAATGAAAAATGACTGAATTATGGCAGGTGTATGATGACTGATGGTGGTTGGTGAGAAACAGAATTTGGCAGGTTTTTTCGATTTCTCATCTGCCCGGATTTGAAGGTCTGAGTATGCAGGTGATACCAATTGATCTTGCATTGCAACAGCTTTTTTCCCACTGGCACTGGCCTTTTGGGCCACTGTTAATGTAGCTGACAAACTTGTAGTGGAGCGCTTTTGCACCCAAATGATAGCAATTGACAAGTTTATTAATCTGGGGAAACTATTGCCTTTTAGCTGATGTCAAAAGTGCTGTGACAATTTATACCAACTGTTTATATTGCCTTTCTGAATGTTTTTCCTTAGCACACCCCCAAACCAGACAGATTTGGTCATTCACTTCTATTCTCATTTCACTTATGATTGGTATCTGTTGTCTTTGAACAACTGAAATAGGTACTCTTGTGAACAGCCTACAGGATATGGTAGTTAACGAACCGTTCTTTCATTATTTTTCACTCTTTTCAACCTCTGAGGTTTTCTTCATAACCTTTTATTTTCTTTTTGGATCCATGATGCATTCTGTCTCTTCAGTGTTTTTTTTAATGAACTAAATAAAAGTTGTTACAAGAACTTCAGAATAAATGCAAAAGGAAATGTATGAATATATTTTGGTGCACACTCTCCTTTAAGTGCACTGTTGGAAAAAAAAGGGCCTTCTCACTAGTTCCTCTCCCTCTGTACTCACATATGTCCTCTCAACAAGGAATTCCAGCAGATACATCTTTTCCACATATACTGTGTTTACAGCAACAAAGAGAAACAAAGCATGACTCATCAACCAATTACTGGCTGAAATGGCCCAAGGGTAGGTCATAGGCCAGTTACCTGCCCAGGAAGCTTCACAGGTAACCTTTTAAAAGAATTGCTTGGAAGTGCAGACACAAGACTCCATTTATTATGGAAAATCTTGATTTTTTTTTTCTTCCAGAAGTATTATCTTCCTTTACTTGTACCCAGTTACAGCAGTGTGTTTTGAACTATCTGTATTTTTTTTTCCAACAGGTATTAAAAATAAATCTTGTAAACCTGGTTCTGATTGCAGTGCCAGCATCTTAAATCAGTTTGTGCCAGTTAAAGGTGATAGACCTCCTTCTTCTCTCACTTTTTTCAATTTTAGGGAAGAAATGCCTGTTTGTCCCATGTTCTCCTCCTACATGGGTATATGTTTAAAAGAACTATGCTGAGGGTAATGAGGTTGTTAAAAAGGTTTGAGAAAATCGAAAGGTTTCTTTGCATGTGTGCTCTTTCTTTATAAATAGGTGATAGAAGGAGAGACTGCTGTGATACTTGAACCAATGCGTTGTGTTCTGACTGATCAAAACCACTATGTGGACTCGTAAATTACCTTAATTTTTAAGCAAGGTGGAAAAAACCTCCACAATCTCTTATTAAGAAAAGCATTAGTTAATAGTCAACAGAATTTGATGATTTTATAGGTGTTTTATTACATACCTAATTCTAACAAATCAAGATGTAGAAACTTTCCTTGTGGATTTGTCTATTTACATGTTTGTTTCTTACAAACTGTTTTATAAAAGGGACAATTTGGCACAAAAATGTAAAATAGTTTAAATACACCTTACTCAGTCGAATTTTTATGTATATCCTTCCTCGTAACTTTTTGTTTCAAGGAGCTGACTTGAATTTTTTGTTTTTGCAGCCAGACTATTTGTGAGTACCTTGGACTCAATAATAAACTAAAAGAAGTTTATATGTCTCTATTTGTTTACATATTTGCAATTTACAAAGTCACGTTAGGTCTGCATGTCATGCAATAAAAGATCTCTTTTTTTATCTAGCTACCTAACCTGAATGTCCTCTAACCATCTTAACATTCAATGGCCTGTCCTATGGAAAGGAGAAACATTAACTAACGTGTGTAGAGCCTAGATGCTCTTATTTTTATTCTTGAAGGAATTCACATAATAGCAAATTCATGTAATTGTCAAACTCTCAAGGGTGTATAAAGTGATATTTGTGTTGCTCGTTGTCATTGTAGCCTGTGCAGTGGAATTACTGTTTGGGTTACATCAGGACTTATATTACAGTGTGTTCCTATGGATATTATCTTCCTTTTTCCCAGCAAAGATCAGCTGATCCAATGTGTATGTTCTGTGGGATGCTGTGGGGGGAGGAGCAGCAGATTCCAGCAATTTAAGGGTTTTTTTATTTACACTTCTGCTTTTTTTTTTTTTTATCGAGTGGTCATCCACAAAAATGAAACCATTACTATGGAGAGGCTTCTGGATCTGTTTGTGGGGGAAAACAAGGTGTTCAGTTTGAGAAGAGAATGGCTGAGAGGTGAATGTGATTGAAACAGGAATTTGGGGGATATCTATTTGAAGAATGGGATTAGCCAACAAAAAAGTGAAAAAGATTTGGAGAATGGGAAATAAAATACTTTAAAAAAAGGAGTGTGTTTATTTAGTCAGAATAATAGTTTAGAGTAGTAGTGGCTGGACTGCAATGTCAAAATAATGTTTCTTTCCTCTCATGGATGTCTTGAAATTTCTTGTGCTTTTTCTATATTAGAACTCAACTTTAATGGGAGTTCAAAATCTCTAATTTTCCTGGGTGGAACGTGGTCTACAAAGTCAAAAAGTCTGTGATGAGTTGAAACTACAAAGCAATTTATACTAAAAAACTTGGGAATTTCTCAGGAAATATGCTTATATGAAATTTCTTGGAAATATGATTATAATCCTCTAATTTTGTATTTCAAAACATTTACCTAAGCTTTGAAGCTTTTTTTTTTTTTTTTGCAATTGTCAAAGAAGGTTTGTTATTTTCTTCTTTATCACTTGTGAGAAAATGCTTTCCATTTCCATCATTATCACAGGAAAGTGGTACCACTTTTGACAACTAGCAACAATGGAAGAGATAGGAAGAATAAAGTTTTTCCTTTGGTGACATAAGGAGGCAGGTGACCAAGCAGATCTCTCTTTATACGAAAGTATGTAACCTCAAATGTGGTACAGAGGTGATATGAGCCTTCTACCGAGTGTGTTTGCCTCTTACTCAAAGTGTGAGCCCTGACAAGTCTGGTGAATACGTTAAAAATGTACATATTCAGATTTATATAAATTACTGTTTTCGTGGGTCTTACCTATACAAACAGAATTCAAAATTATGCAGTGTGCAGCCTACTCAAACTAGAGACCTGGTTCTCTGTCAACATGTAGCTGTTCCCCAGGGGTTAACATAATCATGGACTCCTGAGTTGACTCTTGGACATCTCTAGTAAGAAGGGGTCTCATCTGCTTGAATTGCTTATGCTTTAAAATAATAGAACCAATACCAACAGAGCAATCTATTTAAACAAAGGAAAACAGCGTGTAATCAAAGCCTATTCCTCTCTTTCCAAACCAGTTAGTCACATATAAATAAGCAGCTTATTCAATATTTCTAGATTTGTTATTCTTGGTAATGGTCTATACTTCGTGCCAGGTAATAGATCCATTTTAAATGGCATTGTCTTTTTTCTTAGAATAGCTCTTTCTGCCAAATACTTCCCCCACTCCTCCCAGCCTCCCAGACAGTGATTTGATGCTCCTTAATATAGAAAAGTTTGTGTTATGATGCTTTATCCAGCTTCCATTCAATTTTAGAACACTATTATAATTTTTGTCTGCTTTAATAATAATGTGGTCTGCACCTTAAAACATGCTTGCATCTGTCTATTTATATCAGTCTAAAGCAGTGTTTCAAGGAATCGTAAAGATCATGTGCTTCATATTCTCTCCACAACACTGCCTCATGGGAGAGGAGACTGCATGGAGCGTCTTGGGATGCTGGACAAAAGTCAGGCTCCACAGCCTTTGCAATGTGAAAGCCTTGGGGAACACTCTCTTGGGCTGTCCCAAAGAAATGTTACCATAACTGCTTAACTTGAAATCTGAATTTCTTGGCAGTCCCTATCATGGCCCAGACAAGCAAGTGTCTCACCTGTGACGTTAACATAGCTGAAATTGAATGTAAGTAAATTTAAAATATATAGCATGTGAAAAATTTGAAAAGTAAGTGCAGTAACTGATATAAGAACCTTATACTTGAATGGAAAATAATGCTTGCTATATCCTTGATGCCACTTGTCCTATTTACAACATTCAGATAATGTCTGTACTTGGATGTTCTACCTAAAGCATATTGCTATTTCCAGAGAGCCTATCTGCTTAAACTACTAACACCTTAAAGCATTTACAGTTCAGCAAGCATCCCAGAAAGACAAATGCCAACAAGGAACTGCAAAAACGCAGCTTTTCTTGCCCCCAAAACTATAACCTCCCTCATACACTACGGGGAACAGCCATTCCAGCCCTTTCTCTGGATGTGTCACAGTGCCATCTAGTGATTCTTGCCCTGACAGGGAACAAAAATTCAGCAGATTTCGTTCCATTACTGTTCGATCCATTCACTTATTCCTCTATTCACTATTCCCCTATTTGGAAACTTCACTCCTGTGTGTTTCTTGTATTTTCCAGGTACTGTCTTTCTTACAAACACTTGTCCATGAGCATTATATGTGCTTTTTAGGGTGCTAATATGAGGCGGGAATTTGTACTATTTTAAAGCTGGTTTTGGCTCTTTGTCTTTGAAGAAGAGTGGGTTGGTTTTGCCTTACCAAGGTCAGATTTGCTCTTTTATTTTTATTATTATTTTATTATTATTATTTTATTATTATTATTTTATTATTTATTTTTGGAATGCAGGGAGATGTAGTTTTGCCAATAGGTGCTGTTTCCCCCCAAAAAAAGCTAAGCAAATGCACATTTTAAACAAGCATCTCTTTTTGAAGTATGTTCTTCCTTCATTCAAACTGAGAAAAAACAAAATTACTTGAGTGAGATGAGTGATGGATAAAAATGTCGTGAATCCATACAGCACATAGGAAGAAAACTTTAAAGAAGAAGTTAAGATCAATGCATAGAAACATACAGTCACCAGCAGGTTTATCATAGAGCAAAATAGCTGTCATAAATAAGATGTTCCACATACGTGTTTGTGTTCCCTTCAAAAATGTAGCTATTATTAGACAAGTAGAAGAAGCATTTACAGGGTCTAGTACTTCATGTTACTCAATAGGAAAAGAAAAAAAGGCTTTGCTATGATACCATGAACAATTGAATGATGATTTTGAAGTTTTCAGTTTACCTCCACATATAGTGGATATTTTCTGAAATCACAGTGTTGCAGTAAAGATCAGTACTGATCATAAACACTGATTGTAAGTTTTCTCACTAGATAGCTGGAAATCAGATTGGGAAACCCAAGAGTCTTTGGACAGGCTGTTATTCATTCGGTGTTCTCTCAAACTCTGTTACTTGTCAGTGTTGGGATCATACGAGCAAATGCACACAGGCGGAATGCTAACTTTATTATAGCAATATGTATTTTCTCAAAAATCCCTATATTTCAGGAGTATTTTGAAGTATTTTTTGACATGTATTTGTAACACAGAAAATTTCTCATTTGTTAATGGATCAGTTACTTTTATACTAGACTGAAGTTCTAAAAAAAAGTGGTGCCCAGTTTGTGAGAATTACGGGTATAAAAAAATCTGGTATTTTATGATGCTTCATGAAAAATGCCAAAGTAAACAGACACTTCTTTTTTTTTTCTTTTTTTTTTTTTAATGCAAGTGGCTAAAATAGAGGAACAAATGTGCTATTCTTGAGATTGCCACTTGAATCTAAGGAAGCTTGAAACAATAATTTAAAGATGTTACTGTGTAGTGGCTGTTTGCTAATGAGGGACATAATTAGAGAGTTATAAATGTCCTACTTATATCGCTATACTGAAATTGAGCTAACTAGGAGAATTTTATATTATTTGAATCTACTGATAACTGTTCAAAAATTTATAGGGCAAATTTTACAGCAAAGAAACCTTTTCCTAGCGATTAAACTCAGCCAAGTGGTATTTAAGAGCCAACTATGAACTGGATGTGCCTCACTACCAGGTTGCAGAAGTAAGACTGTGGCCTCCTGAAGTTTTCAAATGTTTGTCTTACTTTTTCATGGTGAAATTTCATTGATTTTTTCCCCCCTGCTTTAAAGAGTGTGTAATTGAGGTTTAACTCTAGGTAATAGTTTACTGCAGTACAGGCCCAGCTGGTTTACATGGCAGTCTAATATCACTGGCATGGATTTCTTAGTCTCTTCATTTAATAGTTAGAACAAAGCATTGGAGAAAGTATTTAGTAAAATAAATAGACATCCTGTTCATCTAATCTTCAACTCTGGTCCCAGAGCTAAGGGGACTTGTATCAAAATGCCTGGGATAAATGACTGCTCTTCTACTTAGCTCCAGGTTTTCCTTTCCTGCGTTTAAGTACAGAAGAGCCACATCTTAAATTGCTGTTTATTTTGCACCATCTACAGAGCCTGTGAAAGAGACTATAGTACAGAGGACATTCACCAAGTCCTGGACCTATCCCACGGCTTTCACCTCTTAATGTTTATTGATTGCTCTGTTCTACTAACTCTACCCCTTTTAGGTGTGATTTTCAGATTAGCCTTAGGATTTGATGGAGTGTAATCATATTTTCTTGGCAGATGCTGTATGGTGTAGTAGGAGCTGGGTGGTTCACAGGGAGTAAGCTGAGGGCTGCATTGCTTGAGTGAATCTGTCAGAGAAATGTCTCATGTATCCTGAATTCTACCCTAAGGAACAAGTGACGTTTTTCCACCATCCACAGTAGTCTTACCAGAGCATCTATTTGAGGACTGAAAAACCCCTTAATTTTATAGAGATAATCTGTCTGTTCTCCAGGGATATTTGGATATAGTAACAGTGCTATGAAAATTTTTTCTTACTGTGTCAACTCTGCCGTACCAGGTAGACCAACCCTTAGTGTAACGTATGGTCATTAAAATTATTTTTTTATCAAGACATTTTTAGCAACAAAGATACTTACCCGTTGTGATGCAAACAGCAGATGTGTAAATACTTTGCTAAAGAAGAGTAAAATTCATTTCTATAGCATCATATATATTTTTTATAAAATGCAACCTCTGGTGATATGACCTTAAAACAACAGTACCAGAGACAGACAACTAGTAGGGCAGTTTAGTCTTCAGAATTATTGTCATATTTTTATTTTTCGAAATTTTTTATTTTATTTTCCTTAATTTTTGTTCCACTGCTGGCAAAAATTCAATGACAATTATGTCACAATTATCCAACCATCAACAGAAGTCAGAAAGCACTTGTCAGCTCATAAGAGCTGTGCTTCAGAAAATAGTGCTACCACCAGCACTTTATTTACATTCTCTGCCTACACTGGGAAACCTAAGTTCTGTTGGTGACTGGTGTGAATTTCAAATAGACTTCAGGTTTCTCCAGCAAGTTGAAGTTCAATTGCATATGTAGACATGTTGAGAGCAATAAAATTGTGTTGGACTTCATTTCCTGTGAATGAGCTGTATGGTCTGGTACTTAATCACTTTCAAAGCTTCAAGAGTTAAATCACTTATGGTTGTAGGAATATTTCTCCCTTGATTCAAGGTGCTGGTGGATTACTTAATTAAAACACACTAAACTGTGTCACAGATAAATCTGAAAGTAACCAGTTTACTCTAAGTAACCTGTTTAGCTGCTTTAATAGACTGGATTTATCTCATATCTTAGTTTATGCAATTTTTTTCTAGATAAGCAAAGAGATATTTATATGTATTGTCTAATATAATATTGCATGTACCATGTGTGCTACACTGTTGAATTAAAATTAATTAATTACTATACTTAGTAACTTTTTTAAATGAACTCTGCTCCTTCTATGCCTGAGTGCGGGAAGATAATGTAATAATTACTCTAATTTTCTTTCAGAAATTCTCAGGTGCTTAGATTTCAAAAGCAAAGGTTGTCACCTTTGAACTTACATGTATGCAACTAAAAATAGTGAATATCAAATAGTCTGTCACTGTATTAATCTTTAATTTGTCATCCTTTGAAGTCAAGGCAATAGAAAATACTTATATTTTAAAGGCAAAGAAGAAAAATGTTGCGCTCTTTTGAGATTATAAGTTCTTTGGGACGTTTTCATTATTAATTTTAAAAAATGGACAAATGATGGAAACAAAATCAGATGAATGTCCATGTTCAAAGGCAAAGCTGGACAATGGAATTTTCATTACAAACAAAAACCCACAACCAACTGGACACTGTCTGAGGGAGAGAGTGTGTCAGAGTCAGATGCTGTCTTTGGTGATTTGAATGCCCCATATACACTATTAGATTCAAGGAAATTTATGTTTGAACTTACACTGTGGCTTTGGTTTTCTTGACAACCATATTATTTTAGAATGATCTTATGGCTGTGCATTTCTTAATGTTATGTAGTAGGCTTGGATTTTGTTTTCTGTGATCAGCCTTTTATGCATTTCAATGGCATTTCCTAGATTTAATTTGAAATAAGTAAGAGGGAATTTAGGCTGTGAATCACTTACTTACTGTATTTGAGAATATATTTATTCTATGTTTTTACAGTTACTGTTCATGCTGAAGTTCTTGGAGGTGCAAACTCTGTTTATAAGCATAAGGTGCATTTAATGTAGCTTCAGGTTTTATTTCTATTATTGCTATGATGTTTTATTTCTTTCTATTCCATAAATGGAACAGTTTACTGTTTATTTTCTGGTCCTGGTTTCCAATTTGCAAAGTATTTCAGATTTTGAGGAATCATTGTAGAATTTTTACAGCATGACATTATGAAAAAACTTGCCTTTGTAACATCAGTGTTTGAATTAAAAAATTTTACAGGGAAGGCTATGTCTAGAATTCTTTAAATATCTAAAAATAATTTTCTGATTATGAAAGGTCATACTTTTTGTCCTTGATAGTCTTTCAAAATTTTATTTTGTGTGTGTGATATTGCTTTAAGAGATGTGCTCTGTGTGTGAGAGAGAGGGAGAGGGAATATCAGAGTGTTAGTGTTTTCCTATTACAAAATAATTGAAGTTATTTTTATGAGGCTTTATTTAAATGGTTAAAGATTTTTTTGTTTGCTCCCCATACTTGTGGGAAAGCATATTTAAATATTAATGAGAGAAACACACAACTCAATGGTAAGGGGAAAATTTGTGAGCATGAATGATCAGAATTGCTTTTAGTCAGAAAAACATCTGTATCATGCAGCTAAGAATAGTTGAGAACCAAAGCCTTCCTCAAAATTTATGAGTTTAACAGAGTTTAACAGTCAACATGATATTTACAGTAGATTATAGGTAATGGAAATGCAGAAGGACGTAGAGGTGATACATATATACATATTATACTATTGTATGTCTATGCACATAATAGTTTTATAATATTCAGACAGCCAAGAAACAGACTGTTAGATATAATTGACAGGTTGACCTTTCTCCTTTCTTGACCTCAGTTTACATCTCACTGAACTTGTAATTGAAGTTAGTATTATAATATCAATACTGTATGAGATTTACATGAGACAAATTAAGAAACAATTGTGCAAAAGGGCAAAAATTGTTGGTGAGCTATATATGGGAGTTCTCAGTGAAGCATTATGGTTTAGCACAAAAATGCAACCACACCAAAAGCAATATTGTGATGGGTTGCATAATTTGATTTTTGTATCTCTTCCACCTTTTATGTTTACTGAGTTCCTAGTTTGCCTCCATGAATTTGAAGGCTGAAGCCAATGAAACCCGGCCTGACAACTGCTTGTAAAGGAATCTGGGCCATACTTGGCATCTGAAATATGAAAGGGTCCCCTTGGTTTCCCTTGTTACTCCAGGATGCCTGTGAAGAAACTGAAATCCTCCAAATCCCTGGATGACTCTTGTTATGGGGACATTTATGGAATTGAATATCACTTCTCTGTCATTCAACATTTTCTGGGCCGTGAAGTTTTACAGTTCTGTGAAGGAGCTAATCCAACTCCCTGCATTGCTCCAGGACCCCCTGAGGCTAGATTAGCTGTTGGTGAAATGTTGGGTGTATACATCTGGAATCTCCTCAGTTACGACTGCATCAGTGTGGTAGTGATGTATGTCTTGCACCACAGCCTTTCTCCGCTGGCATTTCCTTCCTAGCACAGACAAAATGCAGCAGCCTTTGGATGCCTGGAAACTCTCCAGTCTAAGAAACTGTCAGCTGAGCAAGCTCATGTTCTCCTTGATATCTTTAAAGATGCTTGGTGTGTCTGGTGCAATAGTCTGTGGATGGAAGGGACTTTGTTCTTGGGAGGATTTTGTTTCCTGCCCCCTTCTTGCCATTGTTATTATTACCATTATGATTATGATTATGATTATTATTATTATTGTTATTATTTTGTTACTAAAATCTTGTATTTAGGTCACATGCCTATGCTTAGTTCTCTTTATCAAAATAAAGATACAGTCTTTTCTATTAATACATTTATGTGTGTACATGTCTCTCTATTTTTAATAAATATAAGCAAAATAAAACTCTAAAGTGCTAAATAAATGAATTCCAAATAATATGTCTTAATTCTAAAAAAACCCCAATTTCCAGATCTCCCTGGAAACCATATTAGTTAGGATTTGTTTCTTTGTCAGTTCCAATAGCATGCATTTCCTTTTCATCCTTCAATTTCAGATTGATAATTATTAGGGTTAGCCAGTCACCACTATCAACTTCATGTTGGTTTCTTTCCAACAGGAATCCAACCTAGTCTCCTGGGAGTGTGTGAAATTTCTAGTATTGTGTTTGTGCAGGCAGAAGATGGTGACAGTTTTACAACTTGAAGTAATATTCTGCTTGCTACAAGATAGAAAACAGCAACATAAATTTGCATACTTTGGTGTCTAACTTTAGGTCTCATTCTAAATGCCCTGGAGAAAATACAAGATTTTTTGCATAGGATTTGCAGTGGTTGGAAAATAAGTGTTAGACAGAATGGGTACCTGGACACAACTTTGTGCTCATATACGCGTCATGTTAAACAGAGGTCAAGCTGACATTTTTTAGGTACATGTTTAGTGGAAAGGAAAAAGAAATAGGGCAAACTTGTATGATTATTTCCAATTATTTTAGGGTACTGTTTCATTTTAATCAAAATAAGAAATAATGTACACCATTTTCTTGGTGGCACTATGGAGTCTGTTGATCTTTGGGTGTATTCTGTTAGGATGAATTTCCACAATTTCAAGAATCCATAGATTCCATGGGGGAAAGTTCTCTTCCATGATCATTTTATCACGGCAGCTGAGCTTCTGTTCATTCTACTGGTAAAACCGTAAGACAGTATCTATTGAAACAGGATGCTAACTAAGTAAGGATCCTGAGCCATCTTAATTTTTTTTTGCACATTAAAATTGCTATTGATTCTGAGTCACAGGGATGTGACTCATCCTGAAAGTTAGATATGTCCCCAAGATGTTGCTGCATCAGAGGCTCATACTGAAATTAGTATTAGGGTTGCTTGGTTTTCTGGGGGGGAGAGTGGGGTGGCCTGGGTAGGTGTTGGGAGCAGTGTTGGTTTTGCTTTTGATTTTTTACTTTTTTTGTTAATACACAGGGAGGGGACAAGTGAGAGACCAATATTAGTAGAGAGTACTGTTTTTCTTCATCTATTTGAATACTTAAGCTGACACTTCAGTTAATAAACTAGATGTTCTCTGGTGTGATACTGTGGTTACTAATGCTCACTTCCTGCTTCCGCGCTAGAGAGTCTCGGGTAATTCCTGCTGGGAATAATTACGAATAGTTCTCTGAAAATTAGCCCAATATTCATCACTGGTAAAAAAGCAAATAGAATATTAGTTATTATTAGTAGAGGAATTTAAAGCAAATCAGGAAACTAATTTGTCATGCTGGATAAATCTATTTGTCAAATTGTGTAATTTTGTAAATTTAAATTTTGAATACTTTGTACAATTTTTCTTGATTAATTTTGAAAAAGAATATACTAAAACTAGAAAGCCCTTGATAGATCAAAAGCATGGAATATCTTTCATATTGATTGTGATGTGAACTATAATGAATTACTTTTTTGCAGCTTGGAAAAGAGGTAAAAGAGAAAATAGAAGGACATGCAAATATACAAACTGATACACTGAACAAAATTTTTAGCTTGTAAATAAATTTATAGTTAATGAAAGAAGTTGATTTTTTTCACGATTTATACTTGTAGAAACCACAGGGTGTTGTAGAGAAAAATATGTAATGGGATTAGGCAAATTTGTAGACTATGTTTTCTGAATTACCTACTAAACCTGATGGTCCAGACACAACTTCCAGCTTCCTGTAAGCTTCTAGGTTCTTAAAGCATAACACAGAGGCAATTACTGTGTGCACACTGTGATCTTCAATTCCTTCAGGAAAATACATTGCACTAAGGCAGGCCTAGACTTAGTAAATTTGTTCATATATTCTGACCAGAAGATGATCTAATATTCCAAATATTTTGGATTTATAGTATCTGGCAAAGTTAATATACTTCAGAGACTTCTATGCCTGATTCAAAAAGACTGGAAAGAGATGCAGAAAAATGATATTTTGGGATGTATCTATTTTATTAAATAAAATTTTAGTATTGGGATGTAACTATTTTATAAAATAGTCAGTTTCTTTACAATATTATTTCTTTTCCACTTTTTTTTTCTTTTATAAGGTGTTACTTCATATTTCTGAATTTTCACAAGTATTTAGGTAAAATGCTACACCAACAAAAAGAGAATAAACAGTGTCAGCTTCTCTAATTCCATTGGCACTATTCATGTTTATCTTATTAGAGACATCTATGATTTGTTGATACCATGTCAACATTTCATTTCTTAAGGGAAGCATAGTTTTAGAGCTAGAAGCCTCTAGAGCCTGTAAGCAGGCGGCGGAAGTGAGTGGGCTGATATTGAGAAAAGCACTGTTGATTGACACGATACATTGGTTTAGAGTATATTAACTTATCTCACACTTTAAAGAGTCAAAATTAACTCAGGAACATGTTTAGAATCCTAACACCTCAACAGATGGAAAGCTCCCTTCCTTCCTCCTTCTCTAAAATCACCTGGCAAAGAGTGAGCCAAGGCTAAAAAGGTGGTTTAGAGAATTTTAGTTCATTCTGCAAATTATTTTTTTACACTTCTTGGAATAGTGTTCAGCTTTCCACAAACCAGAATGAATCTTCATAGCTTTTCCTGTTTCCTAAGAAAAAATAAAAATCAGGAGTAGAGTTTATTTTAATTGCAGTGCGTACAGTATGTCATGGTCTAGTGCGTCAAGTGTTGCTATTTTGTGTCTGTGCTTAATTCCAACTTTAGATGGACATACATCATAACTGTAAACACCTGCCTCGCGTCATTAAGGACAGTAAAAATATCCCATTGTGGGAGGATCATAAGCTGTGTTTTAGGCAGTTTGTGTGTGATCTCTGACAAGAACATACCGTGCTACATCTTTCTCACTGTCTGTATTCTCCTTTGGATGAGAAATACGCAGTTCTGTCTCTGTCCTTGGCCCCAATGTTCACATGCGTACACGCACATGCACAGGATTCCAGCAGTACTTACAGTAATTTAAAATAATTTTACAATAGTCATACTTATAATAGAAAAATGAAACTAAATTTAAAACACAAGATTAGCTTAAGGCCTTAATATATACAGAGAGTTTAGAGGTCATTTACAATAATTGCATTGCTGCCATATGTTTAAGGAAGATTAATTAAAGGAAATAAAGCTAGAGTAGTTCTGCTTTCATTAAAAAACCCGATGAGGTTAGTGCTTTAAAAAAAGGGTAGAAGTTTTCACATAGGGATCCAGACATGAGTGACTTGCAAGCAGGCCTATCATCTCTCAAACCAACTACCACATCAAATTCATAAATAGCAGTGTATAAAAAGTAAACTAGGAAAACCAAACTCAGCTTCAAGCCACAGAGAAATAGGAGCTTTTTAATAAAAGCTGAGCAGTCCTAGCTGATATTATTAAAACTCTTCACATGCTTTGGGTTTAATTTTTGTTTTGTATTAATTTCCAGAACAATTCCCCATGTATTGCAAACATTTGCAAACAGATAAACTGAGGAGAAACTTCTGACTCCTTTTGGTTTTAGGAGAATGTGAGCACATGCCATATACTGTGATGCAGGAACTTAAGTACTAGTGCAGCTTGCCTCTGGCCCATGCTTTTCTCTCCTTGAAACTCAAAGAAATGTGCAATACTTGATTTTATTATCATTCCAGTTAGTCCACCAGGAACGAACTGTCTGTGGAGGAGCAATCCAAACACTTCTTTAATTATCAAACTGTTGAACTACTGAAGTTTTAAGTTTAAAAATAAATAAGCAAATTGACACAATATGAAATCCATCATTTCAATTTTAGTGTTTTTCAGTCACTTGCAGCACTGATGAGCAAAAATCCAGCTTGTCCTTGAGCTCCTATTTACAAAAGGTCATCAGCTTTTGTGTGATCTTGGTCATGTAGGTCTCTGTTTCTAGCCCACACCTTTTCCTACTCAGGACACCAGTTTTGCTGCTAGAAAAGTCATAGCCCCTACTGTTTTCCATAGAACACCACCAAACCTTTGAGATAAAATGACGCTGATGCTGAAAGAAGTGTATTGGCATAGCAGATGTGATAATTGGGATACGCAGACTCTCAGCATCTGTCTTCCACTTGCTCCTTTCTAGCTGGGCAGTAGTGTTTTTCGGGAAGTCTCATCTACAAGGTGATTGCTTCCCCACAAAACAGGGAATGCAATGGTGGGTATTTTCATTTACCAGATTATCTGTCTCTTGTAATCTAAATGTTAAATGGCTTTGCAGTGTGGTCAGTGTTTTGCATTTACTGTGAATAGTATTGAAAATAATTTCAGAGATGGTGATCTCTCTTTTTAATCTGCTGTATTACTGTGTTAACATGCAGCTCTTGGAATTTTGCCACTGGTTATATTAACTCTAGCACTGAATATATTTTTTTTTGGCAGACATTTCTTGATATACACCCAAAAGAAAGATATCTTTGGGTAGGGTGTAGGGTTTTTTGGGTTTATTTTGCTTTTAAGTCTTTCTGTGTATGTGTGCATGTATGTCTAGAAGTTCCATATAAAAGTTTATATATATAGATATTAATATATAATGAAACCAAGTTAAAAAACTTTCACCTGAAATACAACACTGGCAGATGGAACATAAGAAAACAGGACTCATGAGATGCCTTATTCCACCAATGTACAGGTTGGGTCACCTATCTTGCTCCCATAAGACGTACAATATTTCCTGTCCAGAAAGCTGACACCTGTCCTTCTGACCTGTATGTTACTGATACATTCAAGCACTGTAGTGGAGGTGAGTTTCTTGCAGGTATTTCAGCTGTTCTGGGATATCTGAAGCTGTTTCCATAAAAACAGCTTCTAAGGTATCCATTTTTCTCCAGAATTATTCCCTGAATATTAATGCTACCATCTCCAATTGCAGTTACACCTACTACTAAACTGAAGATGCTGCTAAATCCTTGCTGTATTTATTTACAGATGAACCAGCAGAGCATGGTACACAAGCAAAAACTGAGACATGTCACAAATTAACATGTACTTCTGCTTTCCCTGGAAAAAGAGAGGAAGCCTTAATTGAAATCTGTGACTTGATAATCCTGCCAGTTACATTTGCTTTTCATAAATAAAGTTCCATGAGCGAGGACAAAGGAGTCAGTCTAGTATATGTCTAGGAAATGAACACAGACAACTGAGAAAATTCACTGGTAACCAAATCTGCTAGTAATGACTACTCTAGCTGTCTATCATGAGGTTATGGATTTGTATTTTTAGAATTATGATACTAGGATATTGGTTTCATAGGTCAAATGTGAGACTTGATTGTTCTTAAATGATAATTCCTCCAGAGGAGGCAGGAACTTTCTAAAACATGGTAGGCCCTTTAAGTCTCAAAAAATGTAAAAGAAGATCGAGTCTGATGGTCCAGTGGCTCATTTGAAACAGACAGCAGTAATACTAGAGGATTTGACTTAGATGATTTTTCAGTGAATCATATATAGGTATCAGTCAATAGGGAATTCTGTCAAGTGAATTTACACCAAGAAAAATCCTTGTACTTTGAGAAAGAACCTGAAGATTTTCTAAGACATTTTCAAGTCTATCCTTAAATACCCAAAGGCTTTTTTTTGGCCATTATGTCAAAAGATGCCCAGAGGCTGATATATAGCAGCAATTTTCAGTACATGCTTAATATTAAATTATTTTGATAGATCTGTGTTGTGGTATTTGTTTGTTTGGGTGCAAGACTGCTTTTGTGGAGAAGGAATTATTGTCTTGCTTTTTATTACTCTGTTTTACTTTTTTTTATGGTACTGCTTTTTTCTCTAGGTCCTAAACACAGCTGAGATACTATTCTAGGGCCTAAGCCCCCTCAGTCGTTGTTGAAGCTAATAAGAGATGAGAGCAGTCACATTTTTATAGAGCCTGGGTTTGCTTAATGTTCTTTTCTCATCCCCTATTCACTTTATGTTGTGAGTCATACTCTTAAGAGTATTCTTATAGCACCTCTGGTTCCCACCCCAACTCCCCTTTCCAGGCTATCAGTAAAAACTAGAAAATAAATAATTCTGTTTTCTAGGTATGTAATCCTAATTTTTCCTT
>NW_024581556.1:0-68826 GCF_017639235.1 Corvus kubaryi
CCTTCCTTCCTTCCTTCCTTCCTTCCTTCCTTCCTTCCTTCCTTCCTATTACAGCTTTATACTTTTATATGGTTTTATTACTATAGATAATAATGACCAAAATGGCTACATATCTCCTTTCCATCACAACCAAATTGTTCTAAAATAAACCCTGAGCATATATATATATACATACATACATATATATAAACACCAGCCATCCAGTGTCATTTCCCTCTCATCCACCCCAGGGAATCTTTTCTTTTAACAAGAACCTTAATTACCCCATCTCAGTGGTGGGTTGTAACAGCGCTGTTTACATCTAGAAGTAGTAAAGTGTCTTTCAAGACGCTGTGCCAGAATACTGCCTTTATATACACGACAGCGTTAGTTTCAAGGCATGTGTTTATGCTGACATTCCCAGTAAAGCTTTTCTTTAGCAGTAGATACATATCAGTTCTTCAAGATTCATTGTATTTACAAGATTCTATCAATCTTTTTGATGGTATATATATTTTATTTTGACAAAATTATCTAATAGTTATATTACTAAAATTATTTTGGATTTCATGTTATAAAACTGGGGTTTTGTTTTCATACATAACATCCCATAGGTCAGTGCTAGATTTATTACAATTTACAGTCAAATGAGTCAGGACATCCCTTTTACAAGTTACTGATTTAGGAAAACAAAGTGATATACTTTTGATCTTAGTGCTCTTGAATAAGCTGCTTAATCATATTATTTTAGTAGGAAAATCTTAGAAGAGATATGTTTTACATTAAGTGAAGTTTAGAGTTTTATGCATAACTGATGTTTATCAGTTTTGAATTTAGTTTTGGTTTAGGCAGTTTCTCTTCCAATACATCCTGATTCCCGCCAGGATGGTTAAATTTTGCAGTAGCCAGGAGGGGCATGGCCAGGACCTGGATGTTATTCTGTACCACCCCACATCATGTGCAGGGGGTGGGGGGGAAAGGGGTCTCCTCCAGTTGTGCTGGGTGTGGATGGGTCGGGATGACGTCGAGTTCCACGTGGTGAGAATTTGTGTGTGAATCATTCACCTCTCTTGTACACTCTGTTAGTAATATTGCTGCCATTACTGTTTGTTTTCTTATTTCATTTGCTGTTTCCAGTAAATTGTTCTTTCCTCAACCTATGATCTTTATCTTTTGTGCCTCCAGTTCTGCTTTCCATCCCACTGCAGCGGGAGGGGGTGGCAGAAGGGGGAGTAAGCAAGCAAGTGGTGCATGGTTTGGCACTAAACTGGGGAGTACCATTCCCGAAGTGTGACACAGTATCAAAACCATTTCCATGGGAAGAGATCTTAGGATGTTGTCTAGTCCAGCCTCGTGCTTCAGACATATCAGGCAGTCAAGTATGATCCATCTGCTCATATATCTGAATCATCTTAGACATCTTTAGACATCCTTAGACAATGGAAGTATAGGTTAAGTAGCTTAATTCCTTTCTGGCCTGAGAAGCTACACCTTTTAGACCAAGATGTTGATCAAGAAACAAAGAAACACTCAGCAGAATGTTGGTTTTCTTCCATCACAGTTTTTCATCGGTCTTTCTCTAGGAGTACTCTAAAATGCTAACTCTTTTTACAGAATGAGAGGACCATCAGTTAACTTGATAGAGAGGGGTAAGAAGCTTCTGAAATAGTTTCAAACAAATGCTAACTCCTCCTTGGTTAAGGAGATGGAGATAATTGTGGGTGATTTGAATTCCTTTTTAATACAAATGTCCAGATCCTTAATGTATTTTTAAGGACCTGGTAGCTCAACTTCATGGAATGCAATGTCAAATGTTGCTTTACATGTTCATTAAATTCTTTTTCTTTTTTTAATTCATCTATATCAGTGTGGTATAAAAGTGCTCAGAATATCTTTAAAGTTTACTACTATAGCTTTTAAACTAAGAGTATTTCCAAGAACAGCTCTTTAAAGCTTCATTTGGGTTGTAGATTTTTTTCTAAAAGGAAAAAATGTTTTCAGTCTCCATCAAGTAAATAATTATCATGCTGAATTAATCTTTGAACTCTTTTGAACTGTAAAGGAGACTCAGCTTTTTCTTTCAGCCAGTTTCCTTCTTCTTGGTTTTGATGAGAAAGTTTCTTATAGGTGTTTAGATGACTTAAGGATTTTTATATTGCTTTTGTAACCATCTTATTATTAAAATACATGTAAAAGATTGTAGAACTTAAATTCTAATTATTAACATTTTATAATGTATGTTTCAAAAATATTTAGAAATATTTTTTGTAAACAGTTAAAGCATTTTTTTTGCAGCTGAACAATTGAGTTCTGGATATATTTTCATTACAGTAACAAGCCAGTTTGATTTTTATAAAAATAATTGTTGTTTCATGAGGGAAACTGATACAGTACTGCTTTCATATTTTCTAAAATATAGTTTTTCATAATAGCAAAACTCCTTCTGATGAGAAGGAGGAGGGGAAGATAATAATTTCTAATCAGAAGGGTTTTTTACCTGGTAGCTGGTTGTCTACAGATCTTTTTGTCTTAATGAGAAGATAGTATTTTCATATTCCTTAGCAAGTTTGTACCAGGCTGTATATTTAGTTTATTTTTGTTAACATTTGCAATAGGAGGCATTAAGGCACTCTGCACAAATCAAGAGGACATAAACTGTATTAAAATACTCCTTCTTGTATCAAACAATACAGACAAAAATTTATTTCATCAGTAGATGATAATTTTTTAGGATAGAAGATACCAGCATTTTCCTGTGAAGATGGAAATTATGTAGATGTATAGACAAAAAAATGCTTGTGACTTCCTAAGAGAAGGTAAAGACTTGTTGGTATTTAAGATAAGTATATAATTTACTAAGTAGCTAAATTAAAAAAAATAAAGCTGATAGTCTCTGGTTCATGATCTTATTTCTTCTACTTTGATAAAAAGGAAAACAGGTAACTAAATAAAAATATTTGTAAACACATTTTTGTATCAGAATTGAGCTTCACACTTAACGATGAAATATAAAAATGTATAGAGAATTTCAGATTATTTTTCTGATTGAGTCATTTGGCTTCAAATACTATTACTCTTAGATGCATTAGGATTATGCATATAGGTGACATAGACCATAAAAATGAATTACTTTGACTACATAGTTTTATTTTTTTCTTGTCATAATAATAAACATAATTTGCATTTTAATTTGATTTTAGTCCTGGTGGCTCAGCTGTGCCAAGTATTGTACAGAATATTGAAAGAACTGAAAGTAAAATCAGGCATTTAATTGCTGCTTTGTATTTGGATGCCGGAAAAATACATCAACTTAGCTTGATCAAGAAGCAAAGAGTTGGATAGAGAGATTTCAGAGAATTTCTGTATAAAACCTCAGTGGAGAAAACCTGTAACTTGGAATGGAAGTTCCTGTGGCCTTGTCACCACTGAATGGTGCAAGTGTTTGAGACCAGTATTGACTACTAAGTGGTCTCAACACACACAGATTTATAAGAAATAATACAAGTGTCATATCTCAACAGCACAGTCTGTAATATTGATATTGTTTATACTGTCAGTCTTACTGTGGTCATGAGAAGTTAGAGGCTGCTGGAATTTAAATATTTAGATATAAATCAGAAAATTGGCCATTCATCTTCAAGACGATCTGGGCCACCTACCTGGCTGGGAAAGGAAAGAGGAAGATATGGATCACTCCTTTCCCCCAAGCCTTCTCTGGGATAGCAGGTTTTTTTGGTTTTTTTTTTTGATTCCTGAAAACCAGCATCCTTGGTCCTCAAAAGAACTGGGAAGTACTTCTGCAAATCTTGGAGACCAGCTGCTAAAAGCCCCAACTTTTCTGTGTCAGGGGAGGTTTAATCCACTGCTGCATTGTTGCTGCCCACCCTTTCAGATGACATGTACTGCATTATCTTATCTTCTGTCAGTTTAAGGTGGTAGTTTATCCTCATCTCCTTCATGACTTCTGCTCTTCCTAATGAACAGAGTGATTAGCAGCAAAAGACAAGGCAAAAATCTCATTCACCTGACTGAGTATTAGAATGAGTTTTGGTTCCTTGCAATACAGTCTAGACTAAGCGTGACACACTAGGAATGAGTGATGTGTGACATCCAGCATGTAAGTAGATTCAACCCATCCTACAGTCTGCCTTTAAGTGAATGTTAGCACCTGGTGAGTACAATATTAAGATAGGACTTTCTGGCGTTTAGTAGTGTTTAAGCCAAAAACTGATAATACATGAAATTTTGCAAGTATGTTTTCAAATCCTAAAATGAATTATTAAAAATAGTCTTCTGTAGATAAATAAAAATTCTGTGTCACAACAGAATTGAATGTGCAGTTTGTTACTTTTCCAACTAGCAGGACCAAAAATGTGTGCACAGTTTGAATAATCAGTGCTGTCACTTTGTTAAACTTTATGCTGCAACAAAGCTCATTTCACTTGGAGTGAACTGACCATCGTGGATACTGCTTCGAGAGTATAAAGGGAACTTCTTATTTCAAGCTAACAAAAATTTGGATATGTAAGGTGAAATTTTCATATGCAGAAATCTATTGGTCTTAAGGTGAATCTGTTTTTTGTGTCAATACCAGCTGCTAAGGAAAGGCTGAGTAAAAAGGTTAATGCTAGTGTTTTATTCTTTATCATGATAGTAAGGGGGAACCCCACAAATAGGTTTACTTTTACAGTATGCTTAAGGTAGGATTTTTGTGTTGTGGTATATGACTTGTGTAGTGTGAATGATCTTATTTCTGCCTGTTTGGAAAGCATACTGTGCCATGAAAAATATTTAGATTTCCCAAAATAAAATGCATAATTAAAATACTTTCTTTTTTTGCCTTCAAAATAACCCATTATAAACATTCAAATAGATTAATAATATTAGCTAAAATGGCTGGTAATAATGAGAAGATATATATGACCGGTCATAAAACCACTTTGAGCTGGTTTTAATATTTGTTGTATAGAACAAAGTAGATGAAACCTCTCAGGTCATTCTTGTGATAGAAAATTCCACAGAATCACAGAATAGGTCAGGTTGGAAGGCATCACAGTAGGTTTTGTCCAACCTCCCTGCTCAAGCAGGGTCATTCCAGAGCACATTGCACAGGATTGTGTCCAGATGGCTCTTGAATATCTCCAGGGAGGGAGACTCCACACCATCTCTGGACAATCTGTTGCAGTGTGTGGCCACGTGCACAGGAAAGAAGTTCTTCCTCATATTCTGGTGAAACTTGCTGTGCATCAGTTTCTGCCCATTGCTTCGTGTCCTACTGTTTGACATCACCGAGCAGAGCCTGGCTCCATCCTCTGACACCTCACTTCAAATACTGACACACACTGACAGGGTCCCCGTCCCAGCCATCTCTCCTGGAGGCTGAACAGGCCCAGCTCCCCTCAGTCCATCCTCATAAGAGATGCTCCAGTCCCTTTATCATCTCTGTTACCCTCCACTGGACCCGCTCCAGGAGCTCCTCATCTCTCTTTGTCCTGAGGAGCCCAGGGCTGGACACAGCACTCCAGATGGGCTTCACCAGGGCTGAGCAGAGGGGCAGGGTCACCAACCTTGACCTGCTGGCAGTGCTCTCCTTAGTGCACCCCAGGACACAATTGGCCTTCTTGCCCACAGGGCACACTCATGGGCACTTTGTTGTCCACCAGGTCCTTTTCCACAGAGCTGCTTTCCTGCAGGTCAGTCCTCGGCCTGTACTGGTGCATGAGGTCCAGGTCCCTCTGGAGGGATGCACAGCACTCTGGGGTACTGGCCACTTCTCCCATCTTTGTGTCATCAGCAAACTTGCTGAGGGGCCATCTGCCCCTTTGCCCAAGTCATTGATGAGTAAATTAAACAATATTGGGACCAGTATTGAACTTTGGAGGACACCACCAGTGGCAGGCCTCCAGCTAGACCCTGTGCCACTGATCACAGCCCTCTGGGATCTGCTGTTCAGCCACTTCTCAATCCACTGAAATGTCTGCTCATCCAGTCCACAGTCCCCAGGTTTGCCTATGAGGATGTTGTGAGAGAGTGTTGAAAGCTTTGCTCAAGTCGAAGTAGACAATATCCGCTGCTTATTTCCATCTTGCTGTTCCCAAGTATTTGGACTGTTATGGCTTTGTGGGGAATTTAGCAGAATAGAGCAGCAGACATGGAAGACACTGGTTTTCTTGGTCTCATCTCTTTCTTTGTTTTGCGTGGTCACATACTTGATGGACAGGGCACCAAAGCTATATCTGAAGGAAACCTTGAATTCTGTTTCCTTGAATATTTTGCAGATAAAAAATGGATTGAAAAAGAAATCTCTGTAGGCTTTTGATATTAATTTGATGTCTTGTTTCATAGCTCTTTAGTTGAGATACTAGTTTATTATAAATTCAGATCTATTGTAGCAAGAATTATGAATAAAACAAAATTTTATTGAATTTTAAAACCTTAAAATTCTATGCTCCTTTTGTGCAATGACTTCATGGCTTGAAACAAGAACTGAATCTCGTATAATCAGGGGAATTTCTTGCTTTCAAAGGAATATGTTTCCATTTTTATTTCTCATAATTAATAAGATATTAAACATTGAGAAATAGAAGTGTGCAGAACTAAAAATGTCTTGTTCTCCCCTCTGTCTAACTATTTCTACGGAAAGAAATGTCAGTATTTGGGTGCCAATCTGGAAGCTTCTCAATGAGTCAGTGTTGCACATTTAATAGAAATAGATAAATATATAATAAAATTATGGTACATAAAAATGTTTATCGATTAATTCTGCATTCAGAGATGCAGTGTAAACCCTTTAATTACTGAATCTTGCTTTTGAGTTTTCAACTCAAAATTGCATCCCCCTGGCAGGTTGGACAGGTTTTTGTCTCTGGAAGGAAGCTCTCTTCTCCTGCTAGACTTTCAGGTGCAAGTCACACACTGATCCATTGCACCAACAGCCCTTGAATCCAGCTTTTTGCCCATACATTGTTTGTGGCTCTAATGCTGCCTAGCAAATAATAGAGGAGAAAAAGCTCTATTAAAATGAAATTAAATATACTGTTTACCTGTTACCTATAGAGGCAGATACTTTGTCTTAGAAATAAATGAGGTTGATCCAGGTGTGTTTTACCTTAAATAAATCTATGTTGTCTGTTCTCATCTTGCTCTTCAAGTGCTGGGCAATAGTTTTCATGAGGACTTCATGTGTAAATTCTGCAATGATGAAGGAAGGTCTGCCAGCCTGTAGTTCTCTGGACAATCCTTCTTGACATTTTTTTGAAGTTATCATGGCACTGACTTTGTCACAGTCATCAGGGAGTTGCCTTAAAGCTGACAGAGGAGCTTCCTGATAACATCAGCCACATTCTGGTATGTGTCATCTGATCCTGTATCTGTGTGCGTATCCAGCTGCTCCATATGACCATCTCACTTGGTCCTCCTGCACTGCGGTGTTAGCATGTTTCCCTCCTAGTCTGTGAGAGTGGGCACTTGGGGCAGATTTTGCCAGTAAATACTTAGGCAAAGGCTTTAATTGCCTTTTAGTGAAATTTATTACTGGGTCACCTATGCCATTCTCCAGTTTTCCATGTCTTCATGGCATATCTCTTCCCAGTTTTAGCTTCAGACAGATTTAGGTATTCTTAATTCCAGCCCAGTGCAATCCAGCTCAGGATTTCTCTGGTAGCTTGTCCTGCTTCTTCCTCTTGGCCCTCTTTTCTTTGACATTGTCAGTATTTCCCTGTTCAACCAAGGTGGCATTTTGCTGTGGCTGCTGTGGCTTTTTGTTTTCATATGGGTATGGATTTCCTTGCACTTTGCAGGAATTGTTGATGGAATTTGACCTGTTGTCCTGAGTTCCTTCTCATGTCAGGAGAGCCTCCTGTTTACCCGTTCCCTAAAAAGGCTGAGGTCTCCTGAATCCTGGGATTTCTAGTTTGTTGTCTCCTTCGCTACCATCATCGTCATCAACAATTTTGCCTAAAGACTTAGGTTGCAGAGTGACACTGTGTAGCTTAGATCTAGGATCAATATTCAAAAGTATTTTTAGACACCTGTATTACTTCCATGAAAAATAATCTGTTAGTGCACCCTTCACTGTTATTCCTCCAAAATCTGTTTGAGGCTGTGTCAGGAGCTGTGACACCTGAGGTCAAATATTTGTGGAATACTTATTTCTTATACCAGAAGGTTTTTACCAATTCCTTATTTTTGTTGCTATGGATATTGTATAGTTTACTACAAGTATTCCGTCTGGTGCTATATTAAACTGGCCTAGAACTTTCTTACTACATAAACATACAGCCTTAATCCAGTTTTCATGTACTTCTGTATTTGTTGTCTTTTTTTTTTCTTCTCCTTTCTGGAAGGGTTACTGATTCTCAGAAGGCAGTTAAAATCATAGAATCATTTAGGTTGCAAAAGATTTCTAAGATCACTGATTCCAACCATTAACCAAAACACTGCCAAGTTCACCACTAAACCATGTTTTAAGTACCACACTGACATGTTGTTTAAATACCTCCAGGCATGGTGACTCAACCACCTCCCTGAGCAGCCTGTTCTAGTGCTTGACAACACTTTTGGTGAAGAAAATTTTCTTAATATCCAATAAAAACCTCCCTTGATGTAACTTGAGATAATTTCCTTTCATCCTATCGCTTGCTGCTTAGAAGAAGCAGCCAATCCCCACTTTGCTGCAACCTCCTTTCAGGTAGTTGTAAGGAGCAATAAGGTCTGTGCACCAGAGCCTTCACCAGCATCACTGTGGAATGCAGATTCTAAGTTAATAAATGTATGTGAAAGACCATTTCTGATTAATTTAATGAAGTATTCAATTCCATTCTTAAGTTGTAAAATGAATATAGTTTCTAATACTCTTAGTACTGAAAAGTTTCAATTGCTTTTGAGAAATGGAAATTGTAATTTATTTATTTGTTTTTGAAAGATACTGCAGAGGAGAAACGTAACTTGCATAACACATCAATTACTAAAATGATCTCTTAGAGTTAATTTAAGTCAGTTGTGTCACTGACAAATTTGTTTAAACTCATTAGAGAGCATTATACTTGTTAGAAATGAAGCTGGACTTAGCTTCTATTTCTTTAAAAAATATTGGTTGTGTTGTGAACATAAATACTGGCAAATCCGCAAATAATTATGACTGACCTGAAGCTGTTTGAATATGCCCTTTGAAGAAAAAAACCCAACAAACCAATGAAAAGCAAAACTTGTGCTGTAAATAATAAGCAACTTTGTGATAAGTTGAAAGTCATTTTTTCAAACAACAAATTATAAGATTTTCTTCTTTGAATTATTCGGGGAATTTTTTTGAAGGTTCCTGTGTAAAGCAGGGAGTGAATGGCATCTTAGAACTTTGTTTCTTTACTACCTGTGATAAGATCTAGAAAAAAAGAGTTGTGGTTCAAGGTTCAGTGCCTCTTAGTAAGCATTGCTGTATTAGCCCCTCTCTAAAGTAGCATGTGGTCTTGGCATGTGCTCTTACCTAAGCTAAGAGGTTTGACTTTATTCTAGAATTAAATGATTTAAAGAGAAAAGGGAAGTATAATTTACTGGTTTAGGTCATACCCTAAGTCAACAAGGTTCATCTGCAATGCTCAACCCAGTCACAACTTGTTATAGATTGAACACATATCTAAAACATTTTAGTCTTTGACTATTTTAATCTTGATTGACAATTACAATAAAAGTTTGTATGAAAAAGAATGTGCACCCTTTAACTAGAATCAGAATGTTCTCATTGTTTTGGCTTTCTGATGTCTTTCTGCCCCATAATCAACTTTAGGAAGTACTGCAGGTGGTTTGGAGGTTGACTGAGTTAATAATTAATAAGGATTTACGTGGCCTTCTGTCACTTTTTATTTCCAAATCACTTGCTAACAAGTCACCTAAGGGCTTAAAATTGACCAGGACAATAAGCAGCAGGAGCCTGTGGTGCCGCTGATGCTGATGAACAAAGAAAGTAAATTATAGAAGTCAAAATAAGTGTTATTGGTTGCACTTAATACCATAAAAAATTGTTTCCTTGCAAGGAATACAAAGAACCAATTCAAATAAAGATTTTTTTTTTGTTGTAATTTTATGTAGAACCTAAACCTTCCTTTTTATATGTAATGCAATGATTATTTAATTTATCAAACGTTACTGCATTGCTTTTGCTCAAGAACATTCACTCAAATGGATGTCAGTATTATGTAATTTTTTCTTTTCTTTTTGTCTTTTTCTCTTATTCCTAAGTCACTCTGGAGATTGCCATTACAGCAGGAAGGCACTTATCATCAAGTATTTTCAGGACTAGAAGAGCTCATCTGTTTCTATGACCTATTGAAGGTTTCTACACAAGAGTGTAGTTTCTTCTTGTGTTCTCCCTCTTAAACTTTGCTATCCTTTCAAATAAGAGTAAATCTTTAGTAAACTTTTAAGTAATGATAGCTAGTTCCTTGAAAGAGACAAAACTTTGTTGAATGTGAAACAAGGGGTTTTTTTTTTCTTTTTGCCACACTCCGCTCCAGGTTACTTGACTGCATTCACTTATACACAGGCAAATCTTGGTTTTTTGAACAACTTGGGCCAAAATTTCCTTTCTCACTCCAAAATTTTCATCATGGTTTGGTCCAAAATACTCATTACTGTTTATCTGCTGTGAGATAAGAATTAGGAGAAATGCAAAACAGGCACCAAACTTGAAAGAATATAAAGAAGTTTATTAACAGACCTAAAAGAAGGAAAAAAATTATACCACCTTCAGAACTCTCCTCCTCCCCCCACCTTCCTCCCTTCTCCCACTGACAATGTGAAAAGACAACCCTTAAGATGTTCAGTCTGTTTACCACTTCCATAATAACCTTGTTCAGTCCATTTAGAGAGAGAAGTCTCTTCTTGCTCATGCTATGAAAACATTATCACAACGAGACAGCCGCCCACTTCCAAATATTGTTCAGTCCATTTAGGAAGAGGAGTCTCTCTGCCTGCGTGTGAGTCCTTTCCCCCGACTTGCAGCTTTTCCCGCAACTGCCTTCGAGGGTCCACTCTTGAAGTTTTTTGGGGTACAATTTTAAGGTTGAGCCGTTCAGAAACAAAAACAGAGGCCCTTCTCCTTCCCTGGGAGCAAAGGGTCTTCATCATCTTCATCTTTAGGACTATCTCTGGGAGCATCTCTACGGACTGAGGTTTTCTCCTTTCCTGTTCGGAGCAAAAGTCCTCATCTGGTTCATCTCTACGGACTGAGGTTTTCTCCTTTCCCGTTTGGAGCAAAAGTCCTCATCTGGTTCATCTCTCCCTGTCCAAACTTCTCATGAAATTACAGCTGCGTCAGCATCTGCCTATCTCAGCGCAGGTGCTTTTGCTCACGAGTTGAACACTCCACCCCCCATATCTTCATGAAATTACAACAGGATACTCTGATATATCATAGCTTCACAACAGAATTTCAGCTTTAAGCATCTCCTCTCTCTCTTCCCTCAGGTTTTCAGCTCTTCACAGCAGTAAAAGGGTTAATCTCACCTCGGCCTTGCAGCTTTGCAGCTGGAATGTTGAATTTTTCTTATCGCAGTGGAGAGGGGGGAGAGCCGAGCCGCTCCGGCTGCCCACGGCAAGGCAGTGGGGGGGGTTCCACGGCTGGAACAGGTCCATGGCTCCAGGATGGCCGTGGCCCGGCCCGGCCTGGCCCAGGCAGGGCCTGGCCGGGCCCGCTGGCCCCCACACGGGGCCTGCAGCCACCTGTCCCAGCGCCGGAAACGAGAGAGAGCTTGGAGGGGGAGTTTGCCTATTCTTAAATGTGGATCACAGAGGTGATCACAACTTTAAGTGGCTTAGAGAATTGTCCATATTCAAACTGGCCAGCTGATAGGTTCTATCAGTTCCCAGAGGAAACTGTAAGCACCCCTTAGCAAGGACGTCCCTTCCGGGACTATGCTTGCTAACCTATGACAATTTCCTACAGTAATACTTACATAATTTGATTACGAATATAGATTACTGCAGTTGGTGCCACAGTTTACTCCCCTGCTTCTACAGACTCTTATAATTCTTAAATCTTTCCTGCTGAAAGTTCAGGCAGTGTAGGTAACTTGTAAGTCCATCAGCAGCCTTTTATAAGAGTGGGATTTCATGTATGTGATCTTTGATCTGCAATGCTGGAAGCGCTTTGAATTTCCTTTGCTTTGGAAGCTGCATGTAATGGTATGAATGTCTTAATATTCTTGCACTAAACGTTGGAGAGCCTACAGGTCAAAATGACAACTATCCCTGTTCCTAAACTACACTGAAGTTAATGTGGTTTCTTCACACTTCTTTCTAGCCTTCTGTGTTACCTTGAGAGTATTGTCCTTTCCCTTCCCTGTGAATACAGCCATAGTTTGCACATCTAAACCTTTATTTTTGTAGACAAAAGATTAGGTTGGAAGAGACCTCTGACTGTTAACCCAGCACTGCCAGCTCCGCCATGTTCCTAAATTCAAGTGTTAAGCATTATGTATTCAAGTAAGTTCCTAAACTAAATTCAAATATTCAGCTCCGTACATGCACCATAGTTTTGTCCCTCATCTGGGTGGCTGAATCACTGAACCATTAAACTATTAGTTATACAAGCACAGCCCAAAGTTTACATCTTTTGCAGAATGAAAGAGTATTTTGTTTAATAGCTGCACTACAGACGGAATTGAAAGACAAGGGAAAGCTTCTTGCTACTTAATGTGTTTATTCAAGTGGGACTTAGAGATCCATTGTAATGCAGATTTTTACAACTTGAATTTTACTATACTATCTTTTGGCTAAAAGTACTATAAATATTTTTAAAATGTCACACTCAGAATTACTTACTTTGGTTTTGGCCATATGTTTTGAAAAACAAAAGAAAAATTATATCTGCCTTGTTTTGTCCTCTCAAATCTAAGTGAAAGGATATTATAAGGTAGAAAATACTACTTTTATACCCTCTGTCACCTTTGTTAACATTTTATTAGACATAAATCATGTAGTTTCAGGCTGCATAGTGGCAATATGGTTCACTGTGTATTCTATTTTTATAACTTTATTTAAAACTGACATGTAACTTGCTGTACCTGAAACCCCAAGTGAGCCAGTTATTGGAGTGTAACAAAGTTTTGACGTCAGAACTGCTATTTATTCCACTGGCAACCATTAGCAATGCATTACCCTTTGGCACTCGTGTTTTAGAAACATGGTTAAATTTTTATGACTGGGTCTAGCCAATTAGGATTCTTTCTCAAGATAGAAATAAGGGAAGAGATCTTTTTTTTAACTTACTAAATGTAGCTTTCCAGAAACAACAGAATAAAAATATAAATTATTGCACTCAGAGTTCCCAAAAACATTCTACTGAGCCACACCTCAGTTTGCCTGCTTGCTGTACACATGTATTTGGGAGGCAGGGGTTAAGCTGAGCTGCCTTGTCAAATGCATAAGCCTTTATTAGAGTTTAATGTAATTACAGCTGAGTCATCCTGTCATGTCAGTCTGGGAGCTTCAGTAGGATGTTAGAGGGGACAATGACTTAAAGGTAGAGAGAACTGGGGAGATACAGGAGGTGTGGAGGAAAACCAGGTGGAGGTGGTGGGCTTGTCAAAAACAAATGGAGAACAATTTCAGTAGAGGTTTCTGTTGCTGCCTTTTTCCTTGAAAAGCTAAGCTTAAGCAACACCAAACTTAAGAGTGTGTATTTGTAGGCACTACATACAGAGTGGGATGGAGCAGCTGCATGAGAGGGTGCTATAGGATGTGATTCCTGGTTGTTGGTTTGCTGTGTGTGTTCTGGCAATAAGAAATGCCAGTGTCTACAAACAGAACCTAAAACAGATATGTTTTCCTTCTGTGTAATTTTTGGTGATCTTCTCCTGAGAGCCTGGTAATATGCACTGTGTGTTCACACATGAATTTAGAGTTGCATGTCGACAAAAGTTACAAAATGCTTGTTTGTATGTGTTACTTTACTAGTGTACTGTAGATCTGTTTTGAAGGGAATGCTCTTTTATATAAGGTTATTATTCCGTTCCTGCACTTTATTAATGATTTTGTGTTCTTTCTATCAGTAGTGAAAATACCGCCAGCTTTTGTCATAGGTTGTTTCCTGCAAAAGATGCTTCTCTTTAAGGCTCTGATCTTTATTGTAATAGGACAACTTTAATATGATGCATAAAAAGTTGTGGCTGCAATCTAAATTTGGCAGCTACCTCCTAATTTTCCAAATAAATAGAAGCTGCTTGATCTTAAAGTATCAGCTATCTTCATTTATGTGTAATTTAGTTATCATGGCATGATGAAGTTTGTAACATCAAAAAACTCCGTTGTCTTTCTGTATGATCCTTTCAATATTTTCTTTAAAGAAATTTTATGGTGGAGAGACCACTTGTTTATGCTTTTGAGCTTCATGAGGGAGATCATGAACAGTCGTTGCTTCTTGGCATATGCACCTTTTGAAGCTATCTTTTAGTTAGTTGCTTATGGCGCCTAACTGGGAATGTGAACACAAGACTGACTACTTCTGAAAGGTGAAAAACTACTTTAAATCTCAGATTTAAGAATTACACTTTAATGTTAATCCAGCTTTAAAATTACAATTAAATATTTTACCTGCATTTTCCTGAGCGCTTACAGATATTTAGGCCATATTTGGAACAGTAATTTTTGGATATCTGAAGAGTGATTGTAGACTTTCTCCTGTTACTACACATGCAAAAATTGAAGAAAAGATCTGTTGCAGAATGTTTTGTAGAAAAAGGAAATTAGAGTAACTGTTCAAAATGAATTCGTATTTAGGCTGCCACAACCTGCAAAATCTAGATAGGTACCCTAATATGCAAGGTATTTTTAATCATGAGCTAAGGTTCTTGAATGAAGACATTTTCAGTGCAGGAACTACCTGTAAGTACAACATGTGTTTGTGAAAGGCCTAAACCAGTAATTTCCTTTCTCATATTATTCTCATATTCTCATATCTCTCTCATATTTCCTGTATTCCTTACAATACAGGAAACAGTTGCACAGTTTCACTGTAGTTTTAATTCCTGGGTTTTTCTCAGCATTCCTTCATTCCTTCCCCCTTCCCCTCTTCCCACAAATAGGCAATTTTATCACAAATGCTAGCTTTTTAGATTAATCTGCTGAGAATATTAATCTCCTTCAATACACTGTATTAACCTTTATAAGAGAGTATCTGTAATTGAGACACCACTTATTCTCACTGTCACAGGAATGAACAAAGTATGTAACAGAAGAGCAGTATATGACAACGATAATACACAAATTAATTTCAGATGGATTTTATTTTCTTAACATTTGCTGTCTCATCGGCAACTAGCTTAAGTGATTATTTAAAGTCCAGTTTGTGAGGTATTGTAGTGGAAAGCTTTTTGGGAAGAACGGAATCATACCTACAAGTCAGTGTTTGAGCCCTCTAACGTCAATTGTTGGTTGGTAAAACTTGGTTTTAGTGCAATGAGCTAAAGAGGTTGATTTTCATTTGTGCAGAATTGTAAAATTTCAGTGATTTCGTATAATTTAGGTGGGATTTATTTGTAATGAACATGAAAGTATTCAATTTGATCACTGTCTATCAATATAGTGGAGAAGAAGCCTGGCTCATAACTATTTGCGTTATACATTGGTAAATGAGAAATAATGGCAAGAAATAAGCATCCTAAGTAATGACAAAATTTCTTACCCCTAGGAAGTAGGAAAAGTTTTCTATGTGATGTTTTCTGTGGTAAAGACCTATTCATTGTTGACAGACCATGGAAAATACTATGTCGCAAGAATACCTATGGGATTGCCTTGATACTTGTAGAAAAGCAGTGGGGAAGAATATGGAAGAGAGCAGGAAATGAATGAACATGTGGACAATTGGGAAAATACAGCAATTGAAGGGTAAAAAGCAAGTCTAGAGGACAGGAGCTATGTGTAAGTTCTGATGAAAAAAATGGAGCATCAGAAAAATTCCAAAAAGACAAGCAGTTTGAATAATTCATGATTGAAGGGAGTAGTATAAATCAGAGATAAAATGAATGGAAGAGATACAAATATGGAATGTGACAGGCAAAATACGAAGAACAGAAATTAAATATCAATTGACCATTCAACAGCAGCAGTTAAAATTTATGGGTAAGTCAGGGATAGCCAAAAAAGAGCTTTTTATGAGCTTTAGGGTACATCTTCAGGATGTCTAGTTCAAGGTGGATGTATTGAGTGAAAGACAGATTTTGGTCTTCTGTATACAGGGGAAAAACCCCAAAACTGGGCATGATTGTGCATTTCAGTCTAGCTTCATCTTCTACTCTACAAAAGTATATATGGCATGTCTTACAGTTGCCATGGAAAGTACTGTGGCTTTGCACTTCTCTCTCCACTTCAGCATGAAATCAATCAGTGAAAATGCTTCTAAGTATACACTGGTCCCTTCAGACTTGACTGGAAATTACCCACTTTTTTTTTTGTAACATTTATGTTCATCTATGCTCAGCTTTGAGATAAAATTTTCAATTTCAAAAAGAAATATGGGTTCTGTACGTTATACCTGTTTTTTAAAAAAACCCAAATAATAACTCATAAAATAGTTTTGGTTGGAAGGGAGCCTTAAAGACTGTCTAGTTCCAACCCCTCCTCCATGGGCAACGATACCAACTATCTACATCCTTCATGTAATATGTATTTGTTTATATAAACTGCAGTTTATTAGAGGGATACTGGCATTCATGATACTGAAAGATGAAATGTCAAAGAGGACTTTTGCAGACTCAGTCAGAAAGGTTTTTGTATATCTAAAATCTGCATAGTTAATGCACAATACCACTTTGCAGTAGACTGAAAACAGCCAGCATTATGATCTCTACCTTTCAGAAGTTGTATTTGGGATACTGTTGACTACAGAGAGAAGAGCATGAAGGGAACTATTCTGCCCGTATTTCTAGTAAAAAGAAATAAAATATTGGTAAAATAAAGGACCCCCTGATGCAGTTACAGTAGTATAAGGAGATAAGACAGAAGAAAGAATGGAATGATATAGGCAAAAATTTGATCAGTCACTTTTCTGAAGTCATGAAATCAGATGTTACCAACTTGAAATTTAACTGCAGATTTCCTGATTAAACTTAGCAGTGAAACAACTTCAACCCTGAACGATTTCCAAAAGAAAATGCAAATAAAATAAATCATGGGTGTTAGAAACAAGGAGTTTAAGCACTCTTAATACATTGTAAAGTTAAATCAAAATCTAATATACTTTTGGAATTCCTAAACACTGTTTGCTTTTCCTCTTCCTAGAAGCATTCCATAATAACAGGAATTGCATAAATAATATGTTTTGGTGATTTCTTGTGGTTTATACATGAAGAAATTTTCCAAATGTCTAGCTCAGAGCTCTTTTTCTGCCGTTTCAGTCAAGTATTCCTTGACTTGCTCTGGCTTGGCATGCAGAATGGCTGAATACTGATGTCTTTTTAATAACTTCTTATAGAGATAACCATCAGATTCCCTCCAGCCTTCTTATTCAGAAAGAAAAACAAAACAAGCACAACTTGCAGTGTTTCCATATGAGTCATGTTTTCTGCCCACTTTTTTGTTGGCCTCTGGATCTCTTTCAGCTTATTGACTATTTGATTTAAAGCACTTGATGTAAAATTTGGCCCAGTACTTCAGGTGATGCCTGATTAGTTCTGTGTTGCATGGAATAATACTTGACTCTTAATTTTGATTATCAGACTTTTGTTAATTATACTGTGAAAGTGTTTGCATTTTTTCCTAGTGGATGCATCTATAAAGAAGCTATGCCAGACCCTTATTGTGCAGAATGTGATTCTACTCTTTTCTTCATTTCAAACAGACCTTAATGTTCATCAGAGTGATCTGCATATTTTGAGAAGACCCCAATGTGGTCTTGACATGATTTAAGCCTTTGCCTGCATTGTTTGGGTCAGCTCCTTCTTTGTAAGATGCGTGATGCAAAACAGCTATAATGAAGTGAACGTGCCTTTTATCCTCCCATCTAGTAATACTAGAACTCTCTGATAATCTTTTTGGCAGACAGTGTCTTCCAGAAGGTGTTAATCTGTGTATCAGATAATTCACTCATTTTATGGACAAAAGGACTATGACATCAGAACTGCTTTACGTGGAGAAGTCAGCACAAATGCGTGAATGTTAAGCAATCAGACTCACAGAGGAAGGTTCCTGGGCAATAGTTTCTGGATTCTTTTTTAAGACAGAACAATAGCTCTGTGATCACTTGAGGATTACTTTTATAAATCAAATTGAGCTATACACTTTGTAACAAATCTAATAACCATACTGTGAATATAACACAAAAGTCATTGGTATTGCAGGTGGTGTGTGGGGATGAAATTTACTGCACCAAGTTCGTGGCAGTGCTTTGCAGAACAAAACCAAAGGTTTGCTTGTCCTGACATTAACAACTTCTAGTGGATGGTAATATTGAATTCTGTTTGATTTTATTTGATATTTTGTTATTGGAGACATGGTGTCTTTTAAATTTCTTTCAAAGAAGTTTTTCAAATGGAGTTATACTTACTCCTATAATATGCCACCTTAGGGAAGAGTATACTCTAGGTAAGGCATTATCCTGCCAAAATGAAATAGTAAGGTGTTTCTTTAGTATTTCCCATGGGTGATTTGAAATGTTACCAGAGCATGTTGTAGGAACACCAGTGGAGCCATCTACAGTATTTTGAAGAATTTAATGAATTACCCATGGTTTTGCATTGGCAAAGAGACATTTATTCAAAATAAAAGGTGATTTTTTTCACTTGAAGTGCTGGTATTGGTATTTATAATGATTTCAGTAGTTCAGCTTGTGAATGGGAACACAAATATATTTGTAAAGTAACAAAAATGAGACCTTTTTCCAATGAGAGTTGTTCTACTCAGCAATGAATTTTTTTTACTGAAAAGTACTGTAGCAAGTGGAGAGCAATGAAATTCAATTTACTGGCACTTTCAAAGAAAACCATAATAGAACTGAAAAATCAGCTATTTTGAGAATGTGCAAAAATATTGAGATGTAAACCGGATTGTGTTGAGAGCTTGATTCTTAAATTTTTCATGTCATTAGGTAAAGATGAGCAATTATTTTATATCCTGCCAGGAATCCAACATCAAAAGCTTTTAAGTCATATATTAGTAGCCTGATATGGAAAATGAGCCTGCTTGTAGTAAATATGTAAATGATTCAGGAGTAATTGTTTCGCTTTCTATGTGACAAAATACAACTAAGAATGATTCCAGAGGTATGTCAAACTGCTCTTGTTTTATAATTTGATTAAATAGACAGTTGCTATATCTTAATTTCAAGTTTGTCTTAGTAATTCAGGGAAAAAAATTAAAAACAGGATCAATGATCTGTAGTATTTTTGAAGACTTAAATAATTTAAAACCCTCTGTCAACTTTATGAACAAATTGCACTAAAGCTTTTCACCTGCCTGAAGGGCTGCCATAGATGTGGAGTCTTTTGGAGTTTCTGAGAAACGACTTAAAAGGCAGGAAATTCCAATTAGGTGTTACAGTGAAAAAAATGACCATAAGGGCTGTAGTACTGGAAGAGGTTTCCTGGAGAGCTTGTGGAGTATCTTGGAGGTGTTCAAGGCTCAACTGGACCTGGCCTTGAGGAACCCATCTGATTAGGTCTGCATTGGGCTTTGGACTGACCAGAAGACCTCTGGAGGTTTCTTTTGCAAATTATTATCTAGTTTTGTGATTTCCAGGTAAGAAGATGGCACTTCAAAAAAAAAAATTCTCTATAACAGTCTGAGCATTTGTGGATCAAATGCTAATGTGGATTCTTGCCTAATTCCAGTTTTGGAAAACTTCAGTTAAAGTAAATGCTGAAGTAGACTGTAGTTGCTGTCAAGATCAAGTTGTGTATTTTCTAGCAACTGGAAGGGCATTCATCTTGATGTGAAAATTACCTGTAATTATTTTACTTAGCCTTTAATAAAGCTAGTAACATAATAGAAAGTACTTGTCTAATTGAGGTATTAGCTACTACACAAAACAGATAGAAAACTGCTCATAGACAGAGAAATACAGCCTACAAAGTCCCAAGCCATGGAGCAGAGGGTTAAAATGTTCTTCTTAGATATGTCTGTTCTGCCTTATTCTAGTTGGATAGAATTATACTTAAAAATACCACTAGAGTATTGGGTTTTGTTCAGGGGTTTCTTTTTAGAGTATTGCAGAACTCTCCTTTTATATCACATTAAGTTAATGCCTTTAGACTATGTTATTGCTCTCTGTGGAAAAGCAGACACTGACTTTTCCTTCAATAACGATCAAAAGTTGTTGATCTTGGGATCCTAATCATTCTTTTGTGGCAGAAAATGGGTTTGTAATTTCCTTTCTCATATTCTGAATTAAGAAATAAAAAGAAGCTAAAAATAATTTTATCTGAGAGCAGTGTATTTTTTTGAGTTTTCTATCAGAAAATAGCAGTTTTCAGTCAATATCAATGTTATGTTTGCTTAAAAACTCCCCAGAAACCACTTTGGGAAAAATTAATAGAAAGAAGCCTTTTCAGTGCCAATATTGTATTTATGCATTCAGTTTAGGCGTTTCTAAAAATAAAAGGAATCGTTTATACCTAAGGGGTATAGTTATTCTTAGGTTGGAGTATGTTTATACACACGTAAAATGTGTAATGTGTATATGTCTTGAAAAGTTTACATAAACAGTTTCAGGGTGAACTTTTCAATGGAGAATTACAATAGCTGTTCAAATATAAACATGCTGTAAGAGACTTCTACATCACTGAATCCAATTGCATGGTATTATAAGCCACTGCATAATTTAATCTCCTTCACTGTGCTCTATCTTAAAAGTAATTAGGAGTTCTATATGCAGTGCTCCAGCTATTCCAGAGTCTAATTTTTCATTATATGAAACTTTTTAAAAATTTCCTGTTAAAGCAGTTACCTAATTTAATTTTAATTGAAGAAAATTAACTAATAGTTTATTAATATCTATTAGCTCTTTTCTCTCCTTGGCTTTTAAAATACTCACTGTAGGATACTGACATCTATTCTCGCCCTTCTTTTTTGTATGCAAAACAAGTCTGGGGTTTTTTTTTATCCTCTCATAATCTGTCATTTCTACTCATCCTGTTTTAGCTCCTCTGTGCCAGTTCCACTTTGAGTTGTTCTCTTTTAGATAAGGCTCCCCTAATGACATACCGCACTCTGGATGAAGTCTTACCATTAATACTTTTCTATACCGATTAAAACTTCTGACTTGTATATTGTAGGTTTTTGTTTCCCTTTTCATAGCTGTGTTCCCGCTACTGTTTACTGATCAAATGGTCAACTAAATCTTCCTAGTCCTTTTGTTCATGATTATCTCCAGATTATGAGCTTCCAGCTCGTACAAGGGTTTTTTTCAGGCCCTTCAATACATATTTTCACACTTGGTGCTTTGAACTCATCCCATTTTTCTCTGGTAATATTTTAGGAACTTTGTCATGCTTTACTGGGGTACATGCAACAAATTTAGCTAGACTGACATTGCCCCTTCTAGGTTAGAAACTTCCTGCAAATATTTTTTTTGATTATAGGTTTGTAAGGATCGTCTCATGGTACTTTAGATGGAATTATGCAACAGCTTCTGTTCTCATAGTCTGCCATATTTGTATACTTCCACATTACTTCTTCTATATGGTATCTTTTTGATTATGTACTGTTTAGTTAACTTTCATATTTGGTAGAGCTGACTCACAGCTTTTTTTTTTTACCTCAGGATGTTGTCTTGTTTCACAAATGGGGTGCCTTTTTGTTCTTTTTATTTTTTTTTTTAATGTATCTCAATTGAATATATTTTCCCAGTAGAGAGAAGCAGAGCGGTAATTTAAAATTGCATGTGTAGTTTCAGGATCAAACATTATTCAATTAAAAGTCCTCTTACTTCTCCAAATACTTACAACTTCTGACTTTATGTTGTAATCTGCAGTGACAAGTAATTAGACGGCATGTAGTCTCTGTGCATAACAAAATACATTGTTGAGACTAGGGTATTTCAGTAAAAACAATAATTATTGTTTCTGATCTTTACTTTAAAGATAATTTTCACAATTTCTTGATGTTCATTTTGTAGGAGGGAAGTTCATTTGAATGCAGCATTTCATGACTTGTATGATGTAAAAATGTACAGGAAACACTGAATGTCAGGAAAGAGCCTCATTGGTGAAATGCATTTAAATTTCTCAGCTTTTATTACAAGCTACTTAATAAATGACGTAACAGAATTAGAATTTAATATAGAATTGTCTGTATGATTCTACATGGATGCTAACTGGTGGTGTCTAAAGAGCGGCAAGATGTTCATGTTTCCTGAACAAACTAGTTTTATTTTTATGATTGCTTTATGAAATTGAAATTTTTAAACTAGAAAAAACGTCAAGATCACTGGGAAAGTGAATTGCTGCCAGCTTGTGTTTTAAGACAGCATTTTAAATCACAAGCATTCTTAGAATTTTTAATATTGTATTATTTTGTATAACTTCAGTGGTTTTTCAAAATTTAATGCTCACTAGTGTAACTAAGGTGATCTTAGGGGATATACCTAACTTTGCATATGCAGTATTTGAAAATAATGACTTTCTTGAGGTTTTGATTTGATGAACTAGTAAAATACTCCCTTTTAAGTATGCATATGTTATAATCTTTAGTGTGATTAAGCACACTACTCTCTTCCCAAGATTGGATTGCAATGTTATGAGAAACAAAGATAGATTTAATTTTGATTTTAAGTGTTTCATAATTTGGAGCAAATTTTCAGAGTTTGTAAAAACAGAAGTAACAAGTATAATATAACGAGGTAAAGTTGTGTAGAGGGTGAGTAGCAGAAGCAAAGCAATCTTCTGGTGTAGATTTTCTGCCTGGTTATAGGGGTCACTCTGATCTCATTTCAAAGCTAGGAGCTCACCAGTGCAGTACGACAAGGATACGTGGGTAGAGCATGCAACTTATTTATTCATAAATTATCAAAAAAACTCAGTAAATTGGTGGCATGATTGCTGTTGGGTTTTGGTTAGGCTGTTTCCTAATACAGCAAAAATGAAGACGTTGGAGAACTGCAGAACCTTACAAGGCAGCAGGTGTAAAGACATGTAGTTAAGTGGTGTGCCAAAACACATTAGGTTTACTTATGTAGGCTATGAGCTGACCAGTGAGTAGTGAAATACTGGGCTTGTTCTTGAAAACTTAATGAGCGGTGTTCACTGATGGTTAGAAGAGCGTGCTAAAAACTACTGGGAAAGAAATATAGACAAAATACTGAGTATTAGCCTGTCTTTTAAACCCATTATATGATTACGTTTTTAATTCTATGCAGAGTTTGTGTTCCCTTGTCTGAAAAATGGCAAGACCTGGTATGAGCAAAGGTACGGAAGAGCAAAGGCTTCTGTAACTTCTAGCTGAGTGATACCCCTGTTTCACTTCTGTCCTTATTGCATTCCTCTTATGTTCTGATTTTCTTATTTTTCCTTCCAACAGTTATAAGCATATAGCTGGGAGATGTGATGCTGTCCAAGTGATTGAGAGTTTAATGCTTGAGGTGTGAGTCAATTAAAAATGTAGACATCTTCTTCTATGACATAGCTTAGAAAAGAATGACAGGAAGGAAGAAAAAGTTACTTGTTTCATTTGTAATAAATAGTTGATGCTAGATGTATTTATCCTCAGTGTTCTAAGGTTTAACTACTGTTTCAAACAAGGAAATGGTTTGTCACAGAAAGAAGAGTTAATTACTCATTTAAGTAAGATAGAAACATTCAGAAACCAAAATGTTGCAGTGGGGGAAAGCAATTACTAGAGAAATACACTCTTTTTTTCTGTTCATTTAACAAGTGGGGCAAAGGAGAGGCAAATGCTTGTCTTTTTAAACTGTAGTGTTTTATATATGGAATTTTGGTCATTGTACATACCTGATCACAATTAATCAGTAATTGATCAGTAAAGCTGTTTGAATGATAAATCTGTTTTTGTGCCTTGTCTCTAGTCTGGAACACTCATTACAGTTTCAGATTCCTCTGAGACTGGGTGTTAAAACTGGGAAAAAGTGATCTGCCCCTTTACTGCATGTTGAAAAAAAATCTGCCGAAATGATTGTTGCTACAGATTTTAGTATTCTTATATTCATGGACTGAAATGTGTTCATATATAGCTGCTATGTTACTGATGTCAGTTTGTACTTTTCAACTTGCTGGTGTATATCCAGAATTTCTTTCTGTATTCTACTGGTTTTTGACAACTGATTTAAACAGAACTTTTCTTCCTTCTATGGCCAGTAGCAACATTTTTTTGGAGTTCAATAAAATACCATTGTGTCTTTAATGAAAGTGTGAATTTATATGTGAGTTGTTGTGGACTGGAGAGGCAATTTTTATCAAGATATCTTAGGATGCCAGTAGAAAAACAATAGGGGTATAATTATTAAGATTTATCAACTCTAAGAAAACTTGCTTTGCTGTGTTTTCTTACAGTGAAAAATGTTCTTAGAACTTGAATGATGAGTTGGACATTCACCCTTAAAAAGTGGTTGTGCAAGCTGTCATCAGAAATGTCCAACAAAAGTCCAACAAAACTTCTTGCAGTAATTGTTAAAGTGATAGTGTTTATTGGGAGAGGTGAAATAACAGGCAGATTCAGCTGGTATGTGATACGTACATACTGGATGTGATAGGGCACTTAAAATTGGTGATAATAAAGCTGAGGGTCACAATGGATGTTTGGTAGTCCTGAGGTAATGATACGTGTATTCAGCTGTTCCTGCTTATGTCCAATGATCCTCGTAAGACTAGGCAGTCCTATCTGTTGCTGTGAAGGCTAAACTAAGGTATACCTCCAAATGAAATCCCCAGATGGGGCAATGTAAGGTCAGAGAAACATTTATGACTTTTCTGAGGGTGGTATCTTACCCTCTGAACTGTTATGAGTGACAAGCAAATCATTCTGACAGCTTGGTTTTCTTTGCACATCTGAATGATGACAGCATATTACATATTCTACATATGTAATAAAGGTGTCACGCATAACAATGTTATGTATTTTATAGCAAAGGCTTTAATGGCTGGATGCAATTGCATAAAATTTGCTCTTATTATGCAGCAAAACTTTGTGTTGCTTAGGAAACTTAAAAATACATTTTTTCAAATTTTGGTGGGACATGTTATATTGAAATTTGCCTTGATCACTAGTCTTACTCTGTTAGTCTTCTGTGTTCCCATAAAAGGAAAGGAATTCCTTCCTTAATCTGTAATTTAGCAGGAAACATTGTTCATTAGGAACTTAAATTTTCATATTTGTTTTAATGGGATTGAGTATACCTGCTATGGAAGATGTCTAATATCGCAAGATTTTGGATGTACTCAGTGGAAACCATCTTTGATATTTGTGCTTTTGGTTTAAAAATTGTATCTTTTCCTGTAGTTGAAACAGTGTCTTCTCCAGTAGTTTTTGCTGAAATTGTGTTAGTGGACAGAATAGTAGAGTGCCTACTTAATATAGAAATAAAAATGAACATTTAAATAGTGAGCAATCTCTTTTGAGCCATCCTGAAATTTCTTGCAGGTATGCTTGAGAGGTTATTAGAAACAATTTGGGGGGGGCGTGGTGTCAATGACAGAGGAGGAGTAAAGGATTGCATCATTTTACCGAATGTGGCAGAGTGTTGGGAGATAGTTAGAGGATCAGGGACATGGATCATTGATAGAATTATGGGATCAATAAGAGAACTATACAAGCAATAGGCCTGCAAGCAAAAGGCCTGTGTGAGAAAAACTCTGCATGAGAAAAATCCTGTGTGAGAAAAAAGCCTGAGAAACAGAGGGAGTTTTGAAGATTTACAGCTGTGTAGATAAGACCTGGAGAAGGGAGGGTGAACTCTGAATTCTTTTAATCATAACATAACTGTAGAAGCTTGCCAATATAAGTCCAATTATGTAGAAGTAGAAATTCGCTTTGATAAGCTTTAAGCCACTTAGGAGTTAACAAGCTGGTACACTATATAAGTGCCTTTGGATTGCTAATAAACGGGAGTTTGCTCTTATCAACCACATTGGTTTTGGACTGCAATTTCTCCCCCCGCCAGAGTCCACGGACTTTTTTCCTTTTTCCAACAGCAGAGTAAGGAGAAGAGGAAGTTTTCCTGGAAGCTAGAGGAGAACAACTGAAGCATGAAATAATTAGTTTCATGAGGGTTTGTATAAGAGAGAAAGGTGGTTGACAAGAGGAGGCAGAGAAAGACACTCTTGGGATAGCAGTTCTGACAATGTAAGATGTTCAGTGTTCTACAGGTCAATGCAAAAAGGGGGGTTTGTTGGGGTTTTTTTTGGTGTGATGTCTTCAGGTTATAAGGAGAGAAGTAGTCGACTTCAAACGTATGCATACCTTTTAAATGTTCTGTGCTCTTAAGTGGGAATACATGGTAAATAAAAGTTTACCAATTTAAAAATACTTAAAACGACATTTCAGAGATCCTCATAGAGTACAGTTATTATTGTAGCAGTCAAATTTGAAAATTTTAACTTGGTTCTATGGAAATTGCTTTTTACTTATGCTTCTTCCTGTTTTCAGGTCTTTGTTGATCAGTGGCTGAGATTTGAATTTGTAATTTTGTTGCACAAAACCCAGTCTAGGCTGAGTTGGAAGTTCTCAAGTAGATACTGGGCTTTTCATAGATCTGTAATTAATTTTTTTATAAAACTAGAAATGTAATAATGAAGTTTTTTTATAAGGTGATAGATGTCACAATTTGTGGTTTTACTTTTTTTCTTGGTGTCATAGGTTGACCCTGGCTGGATGCCAGGCACTCACGAAAGCCACTCACTCACTCCTCTCTGCAGCTGAACAGAGGAGAGAAAATTTGATTCTAATTTTAAGGGTCCATGGATTGAGATAAGGACCAGGAGAAATCACTCATCAAATACCATCAAGGGCAAAACAGGCTCATATTAGAGATATAAAGTGAATTTATTACTAACAAAATAAGAGCAGGATAATAAGAAATAAAATAAGCCCTTAAAAACACCTTCTCTCCGCCCCTCCCTCCTTCCCAGCTCTACCTCCTACCCCAGCAGTGCAGGGAGACAGGGAATGGGAGTTTTGGTCAGCTGTGACTTCTCCCGATGCTCTGGGAGAGGAGTCCTTCCCCTGCTGCACCGTGGGGTCTCTCCCAGGGGAGACAGTTCTCCGCGAACTCCTCTGATGTGAGTCCATCTCAAACAACAGCTCTCTGCAAACTGCTGCAATGTGAGTCCCTCCCACAGGCAAACAGTCCTCCCAAAACTGCTGTGGCATGGGTCACTCTTCTATGCAGAGCAGTCCTCCAAGGACAGGCTGCTCCAGCCTGGAAGCAGGGGCCCCCTCTCTCCACTGGGTCTCCCACTGGATCACAGCCTCCTCCAGGCATCCACCTGCTCCGGTGTGGGCACCTCCCCCACGGGCTGCGGGTGGATCTCTGCATCTCACGTGGATCCCCATGGGCTGCAGGGGCACGGCTGCTTCACCATGGTCCTGACCACAGCCTGCAGAGGAATCTCAGCTCTGGTGCCTGGAGCACCTCCTCCCCCTCCTTCTTCACTGACCTTGGTGTCTCCATGTAGTTTCCCTCACAGGTTCTCACCTCCTCCTCTTCTCTGGCTGGAATTAACACTATACTACAACCTTTGTTTTGATTTCTTCTTAAATATGTTATCGTAGAGGTATTACCTCCATTTCTAATTGGCCCAGCTTTGACCAGCGGCATGTCTGTCTTTGGAGCCACCAGGGATTGGCTCTGCCAGACGGGTGGAAGCTTCCAGCAGCTTCTTACAGAAGCCACCTCTGTGGGCCCCCTCTGCTGCCAAAACCCAGGCCATGCAAAACCTATGCACTTGGCAAGCATGAAAACCATGCCAAATTTCCATTTGACAAAAGTGATTTAAAAATTTTTACAGAATATTCAGATACATTTTTTGAGAGGGATGTTACACTGAGGCAGAATAACATGGCAATTTCCAGGTAGGATGCTGAAAGTTCCAGGGATTTAGGGCTAGAATACTTCATAATTTGCTTCTAGGTGTCCCTGAAGCATTGCAGCCATGAGTGAAAATTGCAGCTATCTGACAGCTGTGAGTGACCTCAGTGAGGTGAGTCAGTGTCAAACCAGGTCTGTACCAGTATCCTCATTACAGCTGGTGCTACTTGGCACCTTGATGGCAGTCCCAGTGGATTTACTGAATCAAAGCACCAGGTTGGTCTCCTTGTTTGATGTGCACTGCCAGAGTTAGCTGAAAAACTTTGTTTTCTGTTCTGAAGAAACCATTTATTCTGCTTGAGTAAAATGTAGTTTCCACTGCTGACAAGGGATCATCATGTGTTTATACATAGAATTTTTAAGTGGAGCAATAGTGAAACATCAAGAGCAAGTATTATTATGTATACATTAAAAAATTATGAAGCACCCTCAAAGTATCATTGTATATCTCTGTGAAATTACTTGAATGATTGATGTCATATCAATGTCTGTGACAATGGAGAGAAATTAGATGAGAGAAAAGATTCTATTTATTTTGTAGAAGTTGTGTTAATGCTTTACTTTTTTTCCTGTGCGGGTCCCTCTCAACTGAGTAAAATAAAAAATAAATATTTTTATAAAGCATTGCAGAATACCAGAGATTAACTGAAACCTGCAGAGCCTGAAGTATTTTAGGAGACATTGAACTCTTTCTCCTTCTACTCTTTCATATAGTTGAGAAGTGCAGATCAAGTCCTGTCTAGCAGAATTACTGCGCTGTGTGTCATAATATAATAAAATATTGTGTTATGACCTGAACAAAGGACGTGAACCCAAGGTTCTGTATTATTTTCCAACTGTGTTATTTCCCAAGAATTCTGCAAGCTTTTGAAGTTGTTGCACAAGAAAATCTATTAAGGCCCCACAACCTTAGTTGCTGTAAATAACTTTTTATTCTTTTTAAAATAGGTTAGGTTGTCCGTATTCCCAGTGTTCTTTTAAAATCTTATATATGTTTTTCCTGTAGAATGTCAAGATTACTAAAGAGGGAGTGAACATGTTGAATATTTTGAGAAGTTAGAGATTGCTTGTCTATAGCAGTTGGGAATTTATCAAAAAATTAACATGCTATTACCCCATACACACCCCCACAAAGCTAATATGACAGGTATTTTCTGCTTTTTTATATCTCCAGACCATATTCTCTGAAATTGTCTTAGTTTTCTACATGGTATCTTCAAGTCATTAAATATTAAACCCCGCAAATCTTGTTTCTCCATTTATAAGAGAGGAGCTAAAAGCTCTTCACAGGTTTTTTTTATGTTTCTGAAATATTCTGAATATATAAAATGCTGTTCAAGTACTAAGTTTAAATATTTTCTCTTAAGCAAGGCAGTTTGGTTTAGTTAGATTTTAACCTGCTAAGATTGCCTAAAATGATTACAATGCTCTCTATGTGACCCTTTGTAGTCTTAACAGCTTTCAAAGGTATCACCAAGACCTGATGAAAATCCCCATTCAGTCTTGCTAGGTAATGTTTTGATATGCTCTCTCATCTCAGGCTTCTTAGAACTATAAGCTTGGCTGTTTTTCTTGGTATTTACGGATGTTCCCTGGTTTACCTTTCCTGCTTTTTCCACTAATCACTGTTCTTGCAATATATTAAGACAGAAAGAGTAATAGATTTTCGCACTGGGTAAGTGTGGTCGTAGAACATAAATCCTCTATTGACCAAAGAAAACATTGGAAGACTGAAAAAGGAAGTGGAAAGAATTCTGCATACCTGGATGGAGCAGAAGGCATGTGATTGTAGGAAATAAATTTTTTTAACATAGTTTCTTATTTAACAGTTCATTATTTATTATTTATTTGAGACTTTTCTGGAAAGTGGATTTGCAGATCATGTAAATGAAAACCTGAAGTCAAAAGGAAGTTGAGGGTAAATTAAGAATATTTTGAGAAATCCTGTATGTAACAGGCAGTTTTTATTTGAGTATAGGCATAAAGAATGGTAGACTAGGGAAGAGTTTCATTATCTTTTAATAAATGTTCTGAATTCTTGGTAAAATATTTTATTTTAAATAAATGTGTCATGCTTATAATCTAATAGATTAGTCCTTGTCATCATTATCATCATTGTTACTATCCTATCAAAAAAAGAGTTGATATTTGTATTTCCTTTCTCAAGGTAATATATCTTTCATTGTTGTGTACTTGGTTTTATTAATTGAAGTGTATGAGATAGCCAAGATACTTGAAATTGTGGGTTTTGTTCCACAGAGAAACAGAAATTCAGAGAACTGGCCTGAACATTGTAATATAGTCATTATAACCTTAGAAAAACATCTGGTTTTAGTGAGGATTTATATTCAACAAGACGCCTGTATCCACTATTGATACACACAAGGCGGTGCATAATAAGCACATTATATAGAGAAGCTGTCATTTCACACAGCTGAAAGACTGACATCAAATGTCAACCTAATAATTTTTCAATCTTTTTTTTTATTTGCAAACTTCAGAATGTTTTCCACCTGAAGCATCTCTCTACCAAAGAGTAAATTTCTACTCACTTAAAATTTACTTCTTTTTTTAATTAACCTTTTCTAATCACGAAAGTTTGGCAGATCACAAATCAAAAGCTGTAAACATCTTAGCTATCCACATATTTATGACTTGCTTAAAGAAATGTAATAAAATTTCTAGTTATTCAGAATAATTTTTCAGATCGGTTGGTAGAGCACTACTTCAGAGCCACTGACATGGATTACTGTCTACTGGGGAACTGGACAATGGCAATTTATAATTTTATCCAGGTCTCATTTATTTTCATCTCTCACATATGGAATTTTAAAGTTCATTCATTTGCATGAGTCATGAAGTTAGAAACACTTCCCAGTTGGAAAAAGTGGTACATATTTTCAAGAAAATTCCTCTCACTATATTGAGGAGGAAATACAATCTCAAAACTATATAACTATATAGCTTAAATTGGTTTAAGTATCTTAAGTGGATCATTGTGCTTTTCAGGAACTGTCAGTTCTTATTATGCTGAATAGTTGTATTCAGTTATGGGCTGGACAGAAATCGATTCAAAATTGTGTGTGCAATCATAATATCCCTCATGGGAATTGTTCATTCACACTGTTTCCCAGGTTTTGTGCTATGTTTAATAGGTGGATTTGTTCTGCTCTAATGAGGAGAACATTGTGTAGCTGAGTGTTCTTCCATGTGGTTGGATTCATAAATGTCTTCCTTTTAACGGAGCTTTTTCTCTCCACATGGAGGCAGTGGCTTCCTGGTATGGGCAGAAATATGTTTTGATTTGCAGGTACTGCTTAAAAATGTTGATTAATCTTTTTAAGTCTGTGAAATTCATTGAGATTTTGAGAGACAGATAAAATAAATCGTGTAATTGTAAGTCACCTTATATACAGGCAAAACCCAAAAGTTTGGGATTAGATACCCAAGCAAGCATTGGAAACCTCGGAGATCATAGAATCATAGGGTAGCCTGAGTTGGAACAGACCCATCAGGATCATTGAGTCCAACTCCTGGCCCTAGGTGGGATACCCCAAGAATTCCATCCTGTGCCTGAGAGCATTGTCCAAACACTTCTTGAGTTCTGTCAGGCTTGTTGCTGAGACCACTTCCATGGGGAGCCTGTTCCAGTGCTCAACCACCTTCAGTGGAGTTGGATACTGGAACCTGTGGAGAAGATGTGTTATCTTCTCCCTTGCCATTCCTCTTTTCCTTGCCAGTATGGGAATATTAAGAAACCACCACTTTAAATCTAAGAAAGCACAGTAAGTATAAAAGTGCTTGTAAAACTACTCCCTCCAGTGATCAGGTGCCCAAATCCAATTACACTAAGTGTTTTACCTGCTTATGTTTCAGTGCACCTCGTTCTCCCAGTTATTTTTAAAATGACAAATATCACTAAAAAGGTGTTTGGTCCCATGGCAGGAATTTGGAATTCTTTTCCTGGTGGGTAAATATTAACCACAAGGTTCTGCACTCTTGTTCCATTTTGTCTGCTTCTCTAGGTCCAAGATCTGTTCTTTCTTTTCTGCACCTTGGCCTCGCTTGACTAAGGGGCATGCTAAGCAGGGCAGGTACCTTAGTAGTCAGGACATTCCTGCTGAAGGTGTCCTTTTGAGTTCCTGCATACTGAAAAAAAAATTTAGTCAGGTTTCCCTTTCTTTAAGATCAAACAGGAAGGGAGTAAAGAGTTAAAGAAGTTAAAGTAGCCACTGAGGGGTGGTTTGGACCAGTTTTCAATGTTGACATATGAAAATATATAAACGATTACTTTGGGAATAGTCCTATTGCTTCTGAGACAAGTTGAGTTCTATTGTCTAATTCCTGCTATGCAAGGGGGAGAGATGGCATTGTTATAATTAAACTTGAGGCTATTTATTTGCTACTTTCTTACAGGAAACAGATTCAACCTCTTCTAGGACAGTTTAGCCAGTCAGAGGCTTTGCTAATCTCATCTGGGGTTGAGCCAGGGACTCTGGATGGCGTTCTCCTGGATGCTGGCTGTTCTTCTATGCAGTTTGATACACCTGAAAGAGGTTTTTCCCTGCAGAAGGATGGACCTTTGGACATGAGGATGGATAGTGACAGGTACATTATAATAGAATATTTCTTCTTGAACATCAAAAACTGTCTGCTCAGCAACCCCTGTGCATTTCCTTTCCTCTTAAAATGAAGAATTCTTATCATCAAACCACATCTAATTTTGCATGAGTATCCTGTCTTTCTTTTGCCAAAAAGCTTTTTTCTATCTCAGTGCTCAGCCCTGGTTATTGTCTTTGCCTTCTTTGAAATAAGAGGAAAGTTCCAGGGATGAGTAGTTAAACCAGTAACATTTTATTAACTGTACCTTTGAATTATAACATTTTTGGAGTGTATGGTATACAGTCACAGGAACATCTCCCTTTCAGAGGCTTATTATTTCTGCAGTTTTTCCACCTGCACTAGATCTGCAGGCTCACAACTTCTTACTGCAGTCCCTTTCCTTTTCTGCCACACTTACTATTTGTGGAAACTTCACTTGAGCAGGTTCAGTTGCTCCCCTAGGAAAGGAGCAGTGTCCCTCTTTTGTGCAATGGCCATCTGATCCAGTTTCTTCTCTGTAAAAGGAACATAATAAAAATAAATAAGTAAAATCCTATCCATTGTATCTGCCAGTTTAAATCAGATAGCTACATTGTATAAAGTTGTCTTCCACGTCCATGTATTTGTTGTAATTTTTAATAGCAAAATTATAAGCTTCCTTTCTCTTTGTGTAGGAGGCACATCAGGCTTACTTAATTGTCAAATTAATAATTACTGAGTAAATAACCTGTATTTAAATTTGGATTGGTGTTTAGTACTTTCAAGAGCATGAAAATCAGTTGTGGAATGATGATTTCCGCTTATGGAATGTTTTTTGTCTTCAGACAACCTGATGTGTTTCTGCAGCATTTTGCTTTTTGCATGAGCAACCAAAGATCTGTCTTGTATGGATGATGGCTGTAATTGCATGATGCATTGCATGACAGAGAATGACAGTTTTTTCTTTGTGTTTTGATGAACCTGGAGTCTTAAGAAATGCCATTTGTTCTTTCACTGCTCACAGAGAGCCCACGGGAAGCCTCAATTTCTAAGGAATTAGCTTACCATATTAATGTTGAGTCTTAACACAGCAAATTTCATGATACTTGCTTTTTCTGTTTTCTTGAAAATGCTCCCATGATTCTCCTGTGATTCAGTCCCCAGATTTCAAAAATCTGAACTCCAGGCTTAAATATAAGTCTGATGCATCATGAGAAAACAAACACAGAACAAGAGCATAAGAGCAAAGGATACCTGAGGCATAACAAAAGCTTTACACTATGGTTGTTGCTATGATACTACTTGCCTCTAAGTTTTGTTATCTTTTGTAAGATGCTGCAGGGGAGTAAAAAATGCCTGAAAGAGAAGAAGAGAATTTAGAAGAGAATTTATTAAGTAGTTTGTATGTTTTCTCTGATTAGTAAACCCAGAGATGATGTTCGTATAATACCTTGAACTATTTCAGTAGCAAAGTCACAGAGATTTAGATATATAGATTGAAGGCTTACACTGTCCAAATGGTAATAATTCCTGTAATTTGTATTACTAGGTCATTTCTATTATCTCAGAAGAGTAGTTATATATAAATTCTTATGCCTTTTATTGAAAAGTAATATTTAATTATCTTCATTAGCAATTGTTTTCATAGCAGGAGATGTGAAAGAAAAGATCCTTGAAATCAGTTCTGACTAGAAAACAACATATGATGCAAGGTGGCTAAAATGAACCCATAAGAGGCAAGTTTATATTCTAAAGCTGGCTAAATAGAAAGGTCACACATAATTTCCATCCTAGCATGATACTGGAATATATTTATTCTTGTCACCTTATTAAGCATAGCTTATGATAATACTTGGAAGTCAAAAACTGTTCTAATTGAAGTTAAGGAACGAACTCCATTTAGACCAGCAAGAAAAAGGATTTAAAAGGTGCAAGCTGTTTTCACAGAGTTGCCATCTCCTATTTGAAAACCTCAAAGGCACTTGTATGCAGTGTGTGTGTTTGACTTTATGTCTCAACGCTATGAAGCTTCACCTCTTGTCAATGAAAACTGACGTCAGTGAACTAATTGGCTCTTCTCGTGCGTAGGTACCCTGACATGCCCACTGCTGCTGATGTTGTGAATGCTTTAGATCAACAGGCGCTTGCGTCCATCCTGAGAACATACGGGGAGGAGAGGCATGCTAAGAAAATCGCTTCAGCCATCGTTCAGGCACGCAGCATATACCCCATCACCAGAACTCAGCAGCTTGCAAGCATTGTTGCAGGTACCCTCATTAATTCTTCACAGTGGCTGCTGAGGAGAAAAAAATATTAATCCCCAAGGTCCCAGAGGGATCTATTTGTACTTGAAATCATGCAGGATCTAATCCTGCCTATTCTGCTCTGATGTCAGCTCTCTTTTTCTTTTTTTTTAAGCTCCCATTTTTTGTATTGTAGTTTGACAATTAGTTTAATAATAGATTTAACATGAAGTGATTTATCATTTTGTCAACGAGGTTGAACCACAGAATGACAGCAGCCTTGGGTATTCTTTATCCTGGCTATTGATAAACTTTCAAGTATCAGATATGTCATATCTGTCTTTGTTTTAAATTTCTGTATTTTAATATTTTGAGGGGAGGTACCATGGCAGTTTTCAATTATGAGTGAAATCAGATAATTTCTGTCTTTTTAAAGAATCAGGGAGCACAAAGAAATACATGACTTGCTTCACCTGGTGCATGCCAACTAGATCAGCCTGAAGCGACTATTGAAACACTTCATCTTCCTTGCTCCTCACTGTAAACAACTTGAACAAAATGCAGTTAGGCAGGAACAGTGCTTACATCAAGAACCTTTACGTTCGTGTTCTCAAGTAAAAATTTTCAAGGAAAAATATAAGACACAAATCCTGTTCATTAACATTCTAATATGTAGTGTCAGGATGTTTTATTTTTTTTAACCAAATGGCGAAAATCACTACATCTTGTCATGAATAAGTCTAAACTGCTGACTTTGAATATAGACCTTTAAAATTCTAATCCAAATTTAACATTTGCTAAAGAACAGTGTAAAATATTTTATCAATATCCTGAAGAGTATTAAAAAATGTATGGTATACTTAAAAATTTGTATTACTTAAACTGGATGTCTAAGGCACTTAAGTTTAATGATGGAGAAATTAAAAGGTTTGGATTTGCAGAAGTCAGGATACTTTAGCAAAATGTCCAATAAACCAAGGCCCAAAATTTAGCTGATACGATAAAAGAACCTAAAGACACCGCTTGCTGTTGTAAGCCCCTGCTGTAAATATAGTGAATACAAGCAATCTTAAAAAAAATCAAAGAGATAAAGCACTATGTGTCTTTTATAAACCTTACATTTTTAATATCATCCTTAGCAATATCCTGAAATAATAATTTTGGGCTTTGTCATATATGTCTCATGCTTTTTGAAAAACTATTGATTGAGACAGTGTACTACTACTGAGTTTGAAGCAACCATATCACTGTGTTAAAGATATAACATGTTATGTGTTGTAGACAAGCAACTCAGTAGTTCTGAAATAATTTTGTGCCATAGCTTAAACTAAGAAGATAAAATACTAGTGTATGAAAGAGAGCAATTGAAGCTCCCTTCATGTTTAATGTGCTGCATGTAAGTCATCAATTGTCACTTTCCTTGACAATGAGAAGGATTTTTTGTTCTCACTTGAAATTTTCTGCCGTCTTTGAAGAGCTTCTTGATACGTGAGTCATGTATGCATCAGGTAGTGTACATGTCAAAAACAATGAGTCCAGCACACATCTGCCAAGACAATAAATATGTACGTTTTGTGTGCTTTTTTTGGAATACACAAGTAGTTATAACAATTTTAGAGCTGTTACACTGATCCCTGTTTGCATAAAACTTCTTCCAATTTTAATTGGATTCATCCAGTAAGGAAGCACTATGGTGGATCCTATCTGTTTTTGAACTGATTAAGAAACCTTAAGAAAATTTTTGGTAATTGTGATATGTTTTGATTCATTTATCATCTATCATTAATATATATTATTATATTGGTGAAGTTATTGGCATAAGCCAGAGCTAGAGAGCCAGAGACCACAGCTACAAAAACCTCTTGATGGCACAGCCCAAAAACCACTGACTAATTCAGGACTTTACCAGAGTAAAATTTATGACCTAGTAGTTAAATGTTATGTCCTTTAAAAAATAAAATATTAATTAGAATAATAAAATCTTGCATTTTAGATTTTGCAGATTCTTTGCAAGCCTGATTATCTTCCAGAACAGAGTCATTATTTTTGCCTAGTATAGGAACCAGAACATAAGCAAAAAAATCTAGCCAGTGAGGCTAGATATGTATGCCTTTTCTCTGCTGGTGTCAGTATCTGAGAATTTGTGTAGTGTCCATATTTCTTTCTCATGTTATTGATTACTATGGCTTCAGATTTTCTAGAGCTCTGAAGTTTTATCTTAAGGTCCAGCTGATAATCAGAATCACAGTGAATCTAGATTTGGACTAACCTGAACTTGGAAAATTTAATTTCTTTTTATAGAATGCTAGACTACTGGTCTTTCCACCACCCTCCAAAAGGTTAGAACATGTATTGCAGTTGCTAATTGATTGGGAGATAAAAGTGAAGGATGTAGCTTAAAAAAGCCCCAAGCAAACGAAACAGCATTAAAAAATTTGTCTTTCTTTTTGTGTTTATAAATATTATCCAAAAGGTTTCTGATCTGTTCAAGTAAGATCTCTATGACCTATGAGGAGGAGTTTTTGGTTCAGTTTTGTGAACAGCATCTCTTCCTGCAGCACAGTCAAACTCTTCTAAGTGTTTGTAATTTTCACAGAGCTATTTGCAACATTGAATGCTCTGTAAATACTAAAAATCAGTAGTTCTCAACTGAGGGGTTGTGAACAGATGTGTGGAAGTCGATTAAGAAGCACTTCCTGATGTCTTTTGTTGTACTTCATTGAGTTGTTTGGAAACAATAGGTCTAACTGCATGTGCAGGAAAACTGATGATCTATTTTGATTTCTTTTCAGTGAGCAATATACCTTGTTATCTATTAATTTTTGTCCAAAACTTATTTTTTCTGATCATTATTTAGATGCATAATCTATTCACACACAATTTTTGAGATCAGGTAATCATTTGGCCTTAACTTGAAAGGAGTTGATGATGACATGTTAAAGAAATTTGAAAAGTTTAAAAAGCACTTTAATCAGTCAAGTCAATTTCATTCAGACTGGTTCACTTTTATAGACTTTAATTATCAGTTTGGAATTTGTAGTATTGCCTGAATTTCAGCTGGGTGAGAATTAACACTGTACTGAGGGAGCCTAGACAAAAGGACATTAGTTGCGTCACAGAAACTTATTAAATGCAGTGCTAATTCAACAGACGAATTCCTGCAAACAGGTGCACGATCTGAATTAATTTCTAAACTCTCCCACTCTCTTACACTCTGGGGACTTTAATAGTTCATATTGACAGGCACAGCACATTGCTAATTTCATTCACAAGCTTTTAAAATTTCAATACATTTCAACCTGTGAACCTATTAGATTTTTTAAAGTGTAAGTATCATCAGGGCATCCTAAAACTAAAAATGATAATTTCTCTCACTGGGATTTCAAACCAGTCATCTAGCCAGAAGCGTGGTGGTTTTATGAATGAAATTCATTTTACAAGCTTCCCATACAGTTTTTTTCTAATGTTTTTGTATATACATTTTGTACAGCCAGTTACCAGGAAGGATTTTTCCAGGGGCCTGGATGAGAGATAATGTGCCTGAGCAGAAAGCACAAATAGATTTTTATTTAACTAAACTAGAAGAGTAAGAGTGATAGGAGAATTTTTCATCATACACAACTGGCAGTCAATGGCTGTTCTAAGGGTTCCATTTTCAAAGAATCTATTTATAGGTATGTAAAGAAATAAGGAAACAGATACTGTACCTGTTAGTACAAGCTTGGTGTCGGTTTCTTGGGACACCTTACGTTCTGTGATTTTTAGTTCTCCTTTTAATTAGGTCTCTCATCAAAATGAACTTCGTGACTTATACAATAAGAGTATATATTCTTTTTATGATTCATAGTAAATATAGAGGGTTATGTTCTCAAGAACAGAAATTATACTAACTAGCTAGTGTAACTTCTTCTAGAGTTTGTAAATGATGGAGAAGCCTAGCCTCCTGCAGGCTACATCTGTTTACTCTGTTTTGTGAAATAGCTTCAAGCCACAAATTCCCATGCAGTCATTTGTTGGGAGAAGTCGATCCTGTTGCCACTTTCTGTCTTGAACGATTCAGATTATAAGAATTGGAAACAGCCACAGCTACAATGGGTCTCTTCAGTGAATTTAGGAGCTGTTAATTTGGAGATCAGAGGAGGTAGAGGCAGGGAAGGTAGTTAGGAAAATCAATTATGCAGAAACATATCTTAGGGACATAGCATACATGATAACAGCTTTATTAATAACGATTGAATTTTAAAATCCTATTATTTTCCTCTACCTTTGCTGAACACTGACATTGCTTGGGTGTTTGTGATATGCTTTGTGAACACTTAGACTTTTTGACATAAGTAAAATCTTACCTTTAAAACTCTCAAGAATTCCACTAATAAATTATTCTGTGCAAGCATGTTATGGGTAATGATATCTCTATTAATTTTTTTCAATCACCTGTGCAGATGTGAATTTAGACAACTAGTTTCAGAGGTACAGTGTTCCCCTCTTTTACTTCACTATATAGAATATCAATTACTTGATTATGAGCTGCGTTTACTTCAAACTCTTTGCTTCTTGTGTTGCAGCTTAGCACTGACATGAAATTAGGGCATTCTAATACATACATACTAGTTGTATTGCCTCTTGTTTAGAAAAATAATTGTCCAGTTATGAGCTAGCATTATTCATTTAATTTATCTTTTCCAGACTCCTGTGGTCCCTTACATAATAGATTAGAAATTTAGTCGGGTTTCACAGATCTTGTAGGATTCTTCCACTTCCGTTCCTCTGATCCATCAAATCAGGCTTCTCTAGCTTTTTGCTCTGTACTCATGTAATGAAAATTCAAGCCTAAAATACATTAAATATTGATATAATTAAGTTTCTATGAAAATTTCTGTCTCTACAGAAACTTGTTTAACTCATAATAATTGTGGGGAAAAGAAGAGGGAGTTTTCTGCATCTAATAAAAATATTTAATCTAGTGATTTTAGGTCTGACAATCCTTGACGCATTCAGCTCTATAGACACGTGAAAACATGACAGTATCAGCTGTATTTTCTAAATTTCTCAAGGTATTTTTGTGAACATTTGAAGAAACACAGGTTCTTCACAGGTGTAGTGTTCAACAATTGCTATTCCCAAACAAGGATACCTCTTCTAAACTTCAATTAATTCATTGAAAGATAGTTATTACCAGGTAGACATTGTCTTCAGTTATATCTGCTTGTGAAGAAATGCAGTTATCTAAAAGGCAACAGGTAAAATTGTGTCCATTGTACATTAGTTTTTTTTCTTAAAAGCATAGCAAAACCACAAATACCGAACTGACATTGATTACACTGAGCTGTTAGGTGAGACTTATCTATCCTATTTTTTTTTTCTTTATCTTGGTTTCAGTCATTATTTTGTAGTTTAAATTTGTGATGCTTTTGGAGAAGGAATTTCTCTAAAAGATTCTAGGGAAAAAACCCCAACACTTAACAACAAACAATCTTCGTTTAATAGGGTTTACGTTCAGAGATGTGAATTCAAAACATAAAATAAAGATATGTTACCAAGAAGGAAGCTCACTACTCAGGGTTCAGCTTTGACTATGCTTTCCTTTAAAGTCATCTTGCATGAGTGAAAGTCAGAATGTAGAAATACTAAGTTATTAACATGCACCTTTTAAAATGTATGACAGGTGCTTTTCCAGCATCAGCACTCTATGCGCGAAAGGACTTGCTTCAGAGACCCGCACATGTTGCTACTAAAACTTTTCAAGGCCTGCGAATATTTGTAAATGATGAGCTCCATGAACTCTTCATAGGACTGAAGACAGCTGAGAAGTTTCTAAAACCTGGAGGTCGCCTTGTAGCCCTCTCCTTTCATTCCCTAGAAGACCGTATTATCAAACGTTTTCTTCGTGGAATTGGCATGACAGAAAAGTACAATCTTGGCTCAAAGCAGAAGATAAGACAGGCTCTGAAAAATTCCTCCAAAGGAGAAGATACACAACAATCTCCCTGTGGAAAATTCAATTCAAAGTGGATTTTTATGCACAAAAAAGTTCTCACACCCCAGGCCAAGGATATTCAAACAAATCCAAGAGGAAGGTCAGCCAAGCTAAGAGCTGCTATTAAACTCTAAACCAAAATATGTGATTACATAATTGTTTAATTTCTTTAAATTTTATTTTCTAGAAGGCTAACTGGACAGATAGTATCAAACTGAAAAAATAAAATGAAGGCTGTTAGAAAACATTTCTTTCTTACCTTTGTGCTTCTTTTCAATTAGGAAGTAGTATAGAGTATGAAAATGCAAAATAAATGCATATAAGTGGGTGTCACTAATTATACAAAAAAGACATTTTTTTTAAAAGACCATCAAACACAAAGTTTATAAAAATTGCAGGTTTGAGGTATTTCTAGTATTCCCTTTAGATTAATTTCAAAATCCTGGCATTAACAGTCTAAATTCAGTAGCTAATTGAGACAGACATACTTTTATGGGGGTGGATTTCACACACCTAATTCAGATGTCTGGTTTGTCTAGAGTAAGTTGAAACTAACCTAAGAATTCTTGATATGTTCTTGATAAAAGCTAACTTGTTGCATGAATGCCCATGGGACAAGAGCTAATTCTTAAATAAAGTGACATCAGTATGTCATGTTCTATCCAGGAATTCATAAATGGACTCTTACCTTTTTTTAAATAGATATTTACTTCTGAGTGCTCACCTGGTTGTTTAATGATTAATAATTTTAAATAATGAATGTATCTTTGGGTAAAAAGGGGTTCTTAAAACACCACTGTTGGCACTTGGACACTATAGTAAAGCAGTCAGATTTGTACTTGATCATCTGAATTTCATCCTGCAAACATAACTTCTGCATAGATCCGCTACAGCTTTTAGGTGTTGATGGAATTATAATTAACCCATCAAAAAAGCAGTATTTTGGGCCTTACAAAATATTCTCCTTTGCTGGTGATCATTTATTAAGAGGTAAGTATTAAATTATTTTAGGAAAGGCCCACTCTTAACACCATCTTTGTGTGCTATACTAGATTGTAGAACACTTAATATAATTTCTTTTTTTAGTTAATATGAATTAAATTTAGTTTTGGTTTTATATTTTATCTTAAAATACCACTGCTTTTCTAGGTTTATATGCTAAAATGAATGGAAAATAGTATAAATTTCAACTTCTTTGACCTCTGACTCATCTCTTCAGGAAAAAGCCTTAATTTAAGTAATCAAAGTGGTACCAGGATTTCATTTGTGATCTCTGAAACTTGGTTGGTAGAATAAAATAATGCAATTTCTGACTCAGCTAAATGACTACTACACTAGCTTCTGAACAACTGACTGGATCATTCTGAACTTGATTTTCATCAAGCATTCTCTTTGTGTTGATGTAAATGATTACTTCACGGTAGTTTTTTGGGTCATATTGACACAAGTTGATATTTAGTTTCACTGTCTGTAGTATACAGTATAGTGAAATAGCTGCATATTGTTTAATTCCTTGGTACAGGTAAGTCATATAATGTATTCTTAGGTATACATGATAACATCTATTGCTAATCTGAAATAACAGTTAAATGATGATGAGCATTTCACTCTTTTCTGAAATTTCAGTATTTTTCCACTAGCTTCATTATACATGCTACTTAAATAAAACATTCCACTTCAAATAATATTACTTACTCTTGTCATCTTTGAGACAACAGACTGCACCCTAAATAGACATTTTTTCATGCAAACATTAAATATAAATAGATGAGGTTATTTTTAGCTAAGATTTCATACTGACATGTATTTCAATTGTAGATTTGAAAAATTGTGCCTCCAACATAGGCTTAGAAGAGTTGTAGTGCCATGCTGTGCATCGTTCAGGACATGCTCCAGGGAAAGGCCATCCAGTATAGCAGAAGTTGAGTATTAGCACCTCAGAAATTATATGAAAGCATTAAAATTCCTTATGCTTAAAACAATGTTTAAAATCCACACTTCTCATAGCTAAATTCAAAGGCACAGTTTCTTAGGATAATTGAACTGCTGTATGCCAGGTTATGTAAATACCCTCCCTCATTTAGGGAAAGTAAGAGGTGTTTATTTGCCTTTAGGTTGGAGTTGCACAGCCATGCCAGTATATCATTTGTTGCGTTTTCCCCTTTGGAGGGTCTGTTTCTCTCCTCTCAGCATCTCCTCACTTTCAGATTTAAACCTGACGTATGGCGAGTCCTAGAATTTTAACCTCTGCTTGCCTGAAAAAAACTTTCTGGTTTCCCAGAAGAACTTCTGGTTATATTTGATTAAAATATTCTTGTATCTTTAAACATTTAATTTAATTTCATTTCATAAAAAATAGGGACTTTTTACACAGGTATGCAGTGATAGGACAAAGGGAAATGGTTTTAAACTAAAAGAGGAGAGATTTAAGTTAGATGTTAGAAAGGAATCCTTTACTCAGAAGCTAGTGAGGCTCTAGAACAGGTTGACTGGAGGAGCTGTGGCTGCTCCATTCCTGGAGGGTTCAAGGCCAGGTTGGATGGGGCTTTGAGCAACCTGGTCTAGTGGAAGGTGTCCCTGCCCATGGTAGGGGGGTTGGGAATAGATGCTCTTTAAGGTCCATTCCAACCCAAACCATTCTGTGATTCTGTGACTTAGTAAGTGACATTAAATTATGTGAAGGGTATTAGGCCTTTATCTTGTTAGCAGAACACATGTCTACAGAGCACACCTTAAATTTTTCTAATGTGGTATATGTGACATGTTACTAAAACTGAACTGGTTTTTGCCACAATCGAAAATTACATTTAAGAAGGAGATGGTAGCTGGTGGAAAATGTCTCACTGAAAACTAAGGCATGCTGTCAAGGTACAAGTTGTGTATCATTTCTAAAAACTTCCATTCAACCTAAGCAATGTACATTTTAATACAGCCAAATGCAAGATTATCTATCAAGAAAGAAAAAAGATTGTAGACTATGTTTACAGGGAATATGACAAGAATGTGGTCCTGTGCACAATGGGAAGAATAGAAACATCCAATATATGGAATAATTGTAGAGAACATCAAGTAGTAGCTGTCGAGAGACAGTGGTGCTGCCATACAATATGTGCATGCAGAGCATGTTGCTAAAGAGTGTATCTTTTCATGTTAGTACTTTAGAAGAGTGGAAAATTTTTTAAAAAGATAAAACCCAACTATAAGACTATTTGTCTGCATTGCAAACATAATTTTAATTGAATTTATTAGACAATAGGATTTAATTAATTAATTGAAGTGAATGTAAAAGTTGGTATGCTGTCAGAAGTACCTGCCTGGTAAAGAAATTTGCATAGAATAATTATTTGAAAGGTAGACACACTTATCCTGTGACTAAGCTATTTATAATAAAAAACCAGTACTTCTTGAAAACATAATTTAACAGTATAAGCACAATTGTCTGCTTTTATAGGCTGTGAGGGCCTACTGACAATTATTATTTCCCTATTACTTCCTAAAGAAGAAGAATCAGTTTCATTGTTTCATAATGCAAGTAATATAATGAATTCATATCTCTTCAGTTTTGGTTGTTTTGGGTTTTTTTAGCTTTCACAGTTGAGTATTTTATCAGTAGTCTTTTATAGTCATATCTGCCAAGATTACCACTTGAAAAAATCCCAGTCTGAAACATGGGGTTTTGTAAAGATGTATGGAGGTATTTGATAGATGGAAGTTGGAAGGAAAGGATTCCTAATGGAGTACGAATGGGAAAATGCTGACTTCAATGAACACTATTAGCAAGTGCCTCTTCCAGTAGCAAGTGTTGTATTCAGATGTTTTGCATTCTGCTTTCTAGAGTAGCATTTCTATGATTATTAATGATTCATATAATTGCTCTAAGATTACTTTTTGTACTGGAGAAGACATGGTATTAATTGGAGAGTTTATGCTCGTAAACAGTGTAACAGCGCAGTGAGAAGAACTATGCCCTCAGGAAAGGTGATGTGCAGGGGTGGGAGCATCGCAATAAGAAGTCTTAGACACAGATTGTTGGTGATTTGATTAATTTAAATTTTAAAATAACTTAGTTGTTTTAAATAATCAGTCGTGACTCACTGTTTTGAGTATCACTGTGCAAAAGTACTGGTGAAAAATGAGACAAATTTGAATAAACAGAGAAGTAATGAACTCCTAAGTCAGTTTTTTGCTGCCCATCTTACTTAACATCTTTACGTCTAGCAAGAGTAAGGAAGGGGCTCAGACCTCGTTTTCTTGGGCCTCAAAACTTCTCAAGAAACTTCAGTAGGTTTAGTACCATTTACACCAGGATTTTGAAGATCATTCAGTGGAGTATGGGAACCAGTCTTTATATCCATACATTTATTTTTTCATAAAGCACTTGCTTAAAACTTATCTGTAAGTTAGAATAATATGAAATTAAATTTATGAGTCTTTCAGAAATATAATCAAATGCAGAGGCCTTTTTACACTGGAGTTACACTGCAATTAAAGCAGGATTTTGTGGATTAATTAAGACTTCATTGCTACAAGTGAATCTTACAAATAATTTAAATCAATGTAGAACAACTTCTTCCCTTCCCCTTCACTCAGTCCCTGTAGAAGATAGAATTGAAAAATATGTTCAATTTAAAAGAAATATGCAGTAAAGTTGAAAAGTTTTTTAAAAAAATGTATTTTTGAGGTTGATACCCAATTTTAATAAAATTTCATATATGCAGTATTCTGCTACTTTTCTGTTCATTGCTTAATTTTGCCTGTTTGGGGATAAACAGTAGCAGTGAGAGAGCTCAATGTCTGTACATGGACATGTCTGTACATGTAGAGCATGGTTTCTTGTGCGTAATGAGCGCTGACAGTGGGAAGGTACATATGCTTCTAAATATGATCTGTGTATTTTTCCCTCTGTCTCCTTTGGAGTTAGAATTGTGTTTACCTTTCTGGATCCTCTTTAAGCTTATTTCAGGTGAATGAGAGGGAAGGGCTTTTCTTTTTTTGGTAAACTGTAATACCTATCCTTAGAAGTTTATTAAAATGAATGTTGTTTAATACTTTTCTGCTTGACATATTTCACTGATGATATGCCATGTTTTTCAGTATTAATGTTACATCACTAAATCAGGAAAAGGAGCAAATATTTGTTCATGGGAAACAAAAGCTAAAAAAACCGAGCAAGCTATCAGTTGTCTAAATTTCTTACTTTACTGACATAGCTATATTTATAAAAACAAAAATTTTTTCATTGTACCTTGAACTTTAGGCAAATCATATTCTTCCTGTTGCTTTTACAAGCCTAATTTGATTGGTTGTAATGGTGAAAAAGAAGCTGGAGGGTTTTTTAAATTAATTTTTATGGTTGCAAGTTTAAACTTGACAGCTTGTTTAAAGATGTCTTTTTAAAGAAGAAAACTGGAGATACAGCTCCCTCTGTCTGTCCTGGGAGTACCTCTGCTCTGGAGTCTTTTGACAGCACCTGCAAATGATCATAGGAAGAGCATGTTTATTGTCAACATGAAGATGCAAGATAAAAACATGGGGATAACGTGTTTTACAGGTCAGTAGTTGTTTTAAGTTATGCTAACTGGAATTTTAAAAGAACAAAGGTCATGTTCCTATCTGAAAATACTTCAGTGAAGATACCTAATTCAAAAGACAGAAAACCAAACTTGTGCAGTTTCTCAAAATTTATAATTAAATTATTATTAGAATAAAATATATATATATAAATATTCTATCTATTCTTTAGTGCCTGTACAATTTTTGCAGACATAACAGTGGCAAATATACTTCATGTTTTTGACCATTCATTTTAAAAAATAGCCTGAACAGTGAAACATTAGGGAATATGACAGAAACTGGAATGAAAATAAATCACACTATATAAATCACATCTTAAAATCCATACATGCTGGAATACCTAAATAAAAATTTAGGTTTTATGTACTCCATTGTCATCTCTTCAGTTCCAGTCTGTGGATGTGATTCTGGCAAAGAAAATGCAGTCTGTCTGTGTACTGAAGGTATACTAGAGCTCAGAATGGGTTTCTGCTCGACTTACAATGTTATTAGAACTTCACATTAGCTGTAAGTATACTAATAATATTAACATAGCAACATAGCATTAACAAGGTTATACTGCAAGTTAGTGACTGTAAAAAAAAATCTTGAAGCCTCATGATAACTTGTACACTAAAATGTGTGGAAGCTTAGTAACCACTTAGTCATCAACAATTCAGCATAGAAAAGCTTCTTTGTTAATTCAAACTGTATTTTAAGTTCATCCCTCCACATCTTTCTTGTAAATTGTATATATACTTTTTTTTAATCAAGTAGTTTCACATGGAAGAACATCTCTAGTAGACTTTGCTAAGAAATTAAATAAGAAGTATTGACAGTCTTGGCTGATAAATATCTGAAAATTGAGATATCATAAAATATCTCAATCTCAAAAATATATGTTTTGTAATATACTGCAAAAATTATATTCTCAAGAGTAATGACACATGCATGCCAGTTAATACATGCACAGTCTGTGAGCCTAATCCTGCAGCCTTTACTTGTGGGTCCAGCTTTGTTATGGAATGATAGAACTGTTAAGGTTGGAAAAGACCTTTCAGGTCATCAAGTTCAACCATTAACCCAGCACTGCCAAGCCCATCACTCAACCATATCTCAGAGTGCCACATGTCTTTAAATACCTCCAGGGACAGTGACTCAGTCACTTCTTTGGGCAGCCTGTTCCAGTGCTTGACAATATATTTGCCTTATTTCTAAGATGTCCCATTTTTTATAGTTGTGATATAAATAAAAATTGAAATCTTGGTAGGCAATGAGAGCTGGCAGAGCAGAGGTTAAGGTCAGTAGGCTGACTGAAGGCCTCTTTGGAAGCAGAAAGGACTTGAAACTCTGCAAAACAAGGTCCACTGAGTATGGGGCAGTCCAGGCTGACTGCCAGCACTTGTATGATAGTGACTAAATATGATAATGCTGAATTAAAACAGTTCTTGATGTGGAGGCAGGTTCACTGGTATATAGTATACTGCATTCCAGAATGGCTTAGTAATGGTGACAGTGGGTTTTAGAAAACTAAATTTAGGAAAATAATAATAAAAAAATCCTTGGAATTGAAGCTCATATATTTCTTTTAACTGCCTCTCTTTGGGAGGGCAGACAGAAGAATTATTTGAGAGGAAAGGGTATTTAGTCTCCAGTGTTACTGCGCCTATTACAGATAGAAGAAGTTTCCACTGTTCTAAAAACATGGGCTCGATACCTTAACAGCACATATCCTATAGTTATCACTGCTACTTGGGCTATTAAAAACTAACACGTGATGTGAAATTATAAAATAGTATATTAATTAAATGAGCTTGGCAAATGCCCTGCCACGCATTTGTGCTGCACTTCATAGTATTCTAAAACAAAGGTAATTAAGGGATGACGAGGGAATTTGTCACATCAGCCTTTTCACCAGGACCCTGCCAATTTTTCATGTGTGCATCTTAAGTAAACACAGCAGCGTTGGGCTGCAGCCCGCACACCTGGGCAGGAGCACTGCTGTAGCCGATAGTGTGATGACTGACATGGAGATTAAAATCTCAGCCTCCCCTTAAAGTCTTCCAATATCTTACTTTTTAGAGCACTGACTTAATGCTTTATTAATAGATCTCTTGCTATTTGGAAAAGAACATATCACAAGCTGAGCGTAGGGGGTATTTTCTGGTTGCTGTTTGAACTTGATAACTTTTGTTCCTCCAGGCAAGCTGACTATTGTTCTTTTAAAATGAAGTGAAACCAGCAGCAGCAGTCAACATTTGTCTCTGAGACAAAAAATAATTAATGAATTTAATTGCAGTGACCATTAGATCCAGTTATATACCAAAGGGAGCACAGCCCTCCATAAATACCACATTTCCCAATAGTTCAGTAATTCAGCAGCAAATTAAAAATACTCTTTCACAGTTTATACACTCCCATAGTTATAGTTGGCAAGTATTTTACTTGACCTAGTCAAGTTTTAGCTGTTCTCAGGATTCTGTTTCATTTGAGCACTTTTCATATAGAAAAAAAATGTTACAAAATATTTGGTTTTCCAGAGAAAAGGCAATTCAAGCCTTTTTTCAAATAGTGTTGAGCAAAGAAAACATTGCACTTTTTTTTTTTTTTTTAAAGCTTTTAACTTTGATGGGGAAATAAAGATCTAATAATTCCTGCCACAGTTTCTCCTTTGAAGTAATTCATTATTTGTGTTAGAGATATACAATTAATATTGTCTTCTAAACAGAACTACTGACTATCATGTTCTCTCTTACACAGGGTGCCACCTGAACTGGCATTACTCCCAGTCGCTTCCCATAGCCTACAGAATAACCGGCATTCCTCAGCATGCATTCAGAGTTTGTTCCTCTTAATTTGATAGTGAGGCTGTATAATAACTGTGCTTAACTTAGGTTTTCTTTTCTCTAAGCAAAATCCTCACTTGTAATTTTGCTTATTCTTGCCTATAAAAATTATGATATGTTTCTGCATTCAAGTCAGTGCATCAGATTCAGTGCTGACAACACTCATTACCTTTGTTATTAATGATGCTCCAAATTTTCCCATGGGTATGAGGATATCAATTTTCCTGAAACATTAAAGCTGAATTCCAGCCTTCATGGCAGCAGAGAAAACCATGCAAATTGAAGTCCCTTATCTTGCCCCTAACTATGTATGATAGTCAATATAATATTTCTGTATTTCCCCTTTCCATTTTCCCCATTTCTGTTTCCTTCTTTTAAGTTTTACTTTTTCCTCTTCTTTCCACCCTCCACCCCCTCCTGTTTCCCTCAGGATAGCCATGTCATTTTTGGAGCCTTGCTTCTGATTTTTAGATATTTCAGTTCTTTCACTCCTCCCTTGCCCTCTGTTTGCCACCCCAGAAGGGGTGTACAAAGGTTTGAAGTGGAAGAAAAGAAGGTTGTTGCTACATCCTGCCTATGTGTGATTTATCAGCTAATCAGATCGTCTTCAACACAAATTTTTGCTCTCTGAAGCATAAAAGCCTCTCTTAAACGTGAACCTTTACAAATGCATCCATAAAAGTATTTCTTACACTTTATATCCTAGTAAGGTGATAGATTGTTGAATTAAACTATTGCATGAAAATATTTATAAATACAGCTTTGTAATCACAGTTTTTCCCAATGAGTAATTTCCTTAGTCTTGAAAGCCAGGTCAATACGTTTCCAGAGGAGATTCCTGAGCGATGGGAGGCACTTTGCTAGACCGAGACTGACAGTGCTTTGGGGAGCTGGAGATTTGGGGTCCATAGTTTACTAGCTTCTCATCCTGTCCCTAAAGCAATCCTGCATGACAAAGCAGCAAAACGTTTGAATGTGGCTGGATCTGGCTGTCAACTGCAGCCTGTAAGGATTGTTCAGTGATATTAAGAGCTGCAGGATACCTCTAGCGGTACATGGTATAATTGGTGATTGTGCAATTTAAAGTTGCCTTGGGTAACGATAAAGATTGAGGGTTATTATTGGATAAGGAGAATCATTTCATCATTCTCAAAAAGAGTAATGCACATGACTTTTCTTGGGCAGGTTAAATTGGAGGGGTATATCTTCCACAATGGAGAGAAGTGTTTAATTTGAAAGATAGTTCTTTGGGAATATCACTTCCAGTGATTAAAGTCGAGATATAATTCAAATTGCCTGAGTCATGCTTCCATTTTTTTCCCCAAATTATGCTACACTGGTGGGCAGTTAGCAATTATATGGGATCTGTCTCTGTGTTAAATCCAGCAGCTTGAAATGCACTAAGGCTTTAAAGTGTTGTTGTTGGGAGAAAAGTTGAGAAATGTTAGAATGTATGACTTGTACCCAGTTGGCCTTAATAATTATTATTAGCTCTATTTGCATTCACTGCAGCCACTGCTTCCTTTCCAAAATTCAAGGAGAAGGGAGTTGTAGCCCACTGCATGCCCTGACAGCTTTTTGTGGCAAAAGGGGGCAATGGCATAAAAATAACATTTTCCTTATCTCAGCAAAATGCAAAGGTAAAGTATAGGCAGGCCTGAAGAGTTTTGAGATGCCTGAATGTGACATGAAAAGCTGTGATTTCAGTTAAAATAATGATCTTAAATACACATGATCTGTAATTACTTGATGTGAATTTGTTTTAATAACTGATTTAGTAAAAACTGTGCAGATGAATGTAACTCCTGGAAATGAAAGCAATTTAGTTAAAGCAGGGCTATTAATCCTTGTTCAACAAAAATTTATTAGCTTGGCAGAGGCTATGTTGCAGCTGGGGCAAAGAAACCATGTCTCTTGCACAACCTTTTCCCTGAACAGGCTAACCTGACTCTCTAGCAGCTTGTGTTTCTATCAGTGATATTCTACTTAATAGCGTGTCAGCTGACTTGCAGGTATGTCCAACTGTCATCGAATGCCAATTCATGCTTTATCTTCAACTGTTTTCTTTGCAATGTCTGCAATTATCTTTTTGTAGCAATTATAGCAACTATAATTAATTATAGTTAATAATATAATTAATTCTACTATAATTAATCCTATCTAGAATTATTTAAAGTAGTCTGTGATGAGCAACAGAGGAGCACACCACATTAAAATAATTCAGACAGAGGTTGACAAGTACGGTTTTGGCAAATACTATAGTTTGGGCTTTGTGGGTTGTTTTGGTCCAAGAAGGTTAAAGAGACTGTTAGAACCCTGTAGTCTTTCATGTGAAGTGGCAATGTAGCACATCTCCAGCAGCATCTCAACAACTATTTTTCATCTCTTCTGAGTTTAATCTACTGGAGGATTGGTCATCTGTGACAGATGTCTGTAAATACAAAACCCTATGGATCTAGGGTTCATTTTATGCAGATATTAGCTGGCAAAGATGTTTAGTTCTCCTCTGTAGTGAGTGTAAAGCGTTTTTTCTATCTAGAGAGAGAAAAGATGAAAGTTAAGGGGGTTTTGGAGCATTTCTGAATAGCAGAGGTTAATAGGCTGGGAGTGTGTGCTTTCCTTATTACCCTTGCTTCTTTCCTCTCATCTACACTCATCAATAAAAAAATAAGTTAATTAAAAAGCTGTTTCTAAGGGACGAAGTACAGATCCTTAAGACATATCAAAGTCTCAGTAAAAAAATTAACCACTGGCCTGAAGATATACACAGATTTATGGATGGATGAAAGCCCTCAGCTTTGCTGGTTTTTATTGTTATAATGAGCTGCACAAGTTGCAACAGTAAATGGAAGGTATATCTCTCTCCCAGAAGCTGTTAAAGCAGTGGGCCCATAGCAAGGCCTATTATGCTGAAAACATAAGATGAAAATCCTATTTGCAAAAATATCCAAATTTTCATATATATACTTAATCATAATCCTAATATTTTGGAAATGTTCTGGATCATCAGGATGTGTAGGAAAAAACATTCAGAATCTAATTAAATGCTCATAGGAGATGATCTGATATTCAACCAACAGTTAATGAAATGTGTGTGTCTGCATGCAGAAATAAGCATATTATTTAATATTTTAACAAATTATTTAATGCATTTTGCCATGTTTTATTTTTATGACCTCTCTTTTCTGCATTGCAGGCTGCCTGTGACTGTTTTGCTCATCCAGGCATCTTCTTGTCCATCATGACCTTTGCTGACCTAACTGCTGGTGACAATTCTATTCTGAGCTTTCTGCCACAGTCCAAGTTTCTGTGCCAGCAGGTGTATTGGTGATAAGCACTCCTCTTGTGAGGTTGGTGTGGATTGTCTTGTGTTTGGAGAGTAGGTGGTCAGAGGCTGAATAATGCAGGAGGTGTGTTGTGCTTCCAGCTCAGCCGTTATCTGGCACTTGTGGCTTTCCAAGGCTCGCAGCTGATGAGTGCTCTGCAAGGCAAGCCCAAGCGAGCAGGTGGTGTGGGGCACCAGCCCACTCTGTGTCCTCAGCTGAAAAAGAAGGTGGGCAGCTTCCATCAGTGAGGAGTCACCTTTGTGTCCCTTGAGAACAAAGCAACGTTCTACTAGAAGTAACCAGTTCTGCTTGTAAAATGCAAGTTGAACTCTGGTGAATGTTTTGTTTGTGGTTGTTCCTTATTTGGCTTATCTGCAGGGAATTGATTAAGAAACTTCATTGTGATTAATGTGGGTCTTTGAAAGAGTCTTGTGAAAAAGTCCTCATCTCTATCTCTGCACAAATTAATAAATGAAGTTTATTAATACTATTAAATACTGATATCTGTAAGAGTATTATTATTATATTCAGTGGTGTTTACAGACAGGGTATGTAGGTGCTCATATTCAAGTACAGCCCAACACTGTGGGTAGATTTAGTGTACCTGGGTACAGTAATTCACTCAATCCACAACAATGCATTTTGTGAAAAGCAAATTAGAAAATGAGAGATGTTTATTTCTTAACAAGCTTCACTCATCTGAGAATTAAAGATTCACAAAATCTTAAACTGTTAAAAAGTATTTTCAGAATTAGTGTTTTCATTGGTCCTTCAGGTGGTCATTCAGGATGTTTAAGACTATGCAATAAATTAAAAATAGCTGTGGCAAAGAGTTGTGGAGAAATCCTCACTGTTGTTTTCACAGGAGTCAACACATACTCATTAGTAGAAAAATTTAATTTTGCCTGCTTAGCTTTTAAAAAAATAAATAAGCACTAGCAATCACAGAAAACAAAGAGTGGGTGATTGGTTCCTATTATTTTTCTTTTTAATTTGAACATGAGCCCTACAGCTCTGTGATTCAGTTTCATAATTTCCTCCCATTTAACCTAAGTGGCTGTTTTGGGAAAGATTCCTTTCCTTGAAGAATAGGTCATGTGTGGGTTTAATATGTTCTTGGAGAAATTCATTATTGTTTTCTTTTATAATCTTGGTGGAGTTTCAGTAATTATATCTTACTTTCTTTATTTAAACTTTCCCAGGTCTTAAAACTAGCAGTGTTATCACCTGTTTCAGCAGTCTACTTTCTTTAAACTTTCAGGTATTCTTTTTAAAATGAATTAAATTTGTATTTAAAAATAGAGTTGTGGTTCCTCTGCCTGTATAAACAAATTCTGGTCTTCCCATTAATAACAATCCATCTGCTGTAGTTATTTCCAGTACACTGTAATGGGGCTCTTCCTCTTCTCACAGGGAAAGTACAGTTGTCAGATTGAGGAAAAATCTGTAGAAAGGCAAGCCATTGCTAGAAGTGCTGCAGGTTATTCCACAGGGCTGAAGTTATCTGAAATAGCAAATAGAGTATTTTTAAATTCCCTCACCTTCCAGTGTTTGTTAGGGGGATGAGGAAACTTCTGGTGCACTTTAGCTCCTTTACCTTTTAGTCATTTCTGATGAGGAAAAAGGGTAAATAGCATAAATATGTAGTGATCATAAATATGGATAGACTTACACATTTATATAGCTATTTACAAATGGCATGCATATAGAGAACTGACTGGTAACAAAGCTGTTATTAATGTAGTTACAATATAGTTTCTCCTGCAAAATTGTCATGACACCAGCATAGTCTCAAAATGGTACCATAGTTCTAATTTCATTTTCATTAGCATGTTACTTTGTCTATAAAATAAAACATTCATCACATTTCTAATAAAATTCTGGTTTATGTGTGTATGAAATACCTTCTGTTGAGTAAAGTATCAATTAAGAAATGAAGTGCAAACTCAAGTAACTTGTTTGCAATTATGCTAATTACCACTCTTAAGGTCTTTATTAATGCTAAAATCTTTAGATGCAAACTGAGGGGATAAACACTTCGTCTTACACAGAGCACCTGTCACATGGTAGTACCATTCAGTTACTGCTTCCCAAGAGCCAGGGCATTTCATCTCAAATTCTCCCTTTTCCCTATATAAGTCCTATTTCTCTCTCCTCTTCATATAACTGAAATAATGCAGAGCTTGTTGGAGACTACTTCTAATGAGAATATTGCACCTCTTCAAAATGATGACCATTGGAAAATGCGAAGTACTTTCAGTCAGAATGCTGAAGGAAATAGAATTGCTTGTGTATCTGAAAACAAGCATAGGGCTTTTTCAGATTTTAAGGAGAAGCAAAGAAAATTCTGCTCTTCTTTCTGTACCCCAAAATGAAAATGTAGGAAAAATAAATGAAGGAGGTTTTGGCCATTTTTCCATCTCTGTTTCATTTTTCTTTAAATTTCAGAGAAGCTCTGCAGGAATTTTATATCAAATTTCCATTTTACAGAGGTAGTTGTGGCAATATAAAGAGTGCTGCAATGGCAAATACCTTCTGAAGCCTATGAGTTTGTTTACATCAGAGGTCTCACACTGTAGGATTCTGGATGAATTCTACACTTACTGTTTACCTGAGCACTAAGTTTATATATCTGTGCTGTTTTAACCAAACCAATTGTATGTGTATGCAGGTGTATATCTAGGTATGCCTACAGACATATGTGGATGTATATACACACCAGAAATAAATCTTTCTTCCTTAATTAGCATGGCCATCCTTAGGGTTTTTGAGAAAATAAGGCCTCCTACTTCAAGAGGAAGAAGCCAGGCTAATGAAGGAAACTTCCTATGTCAGTAGCTTGTAAGCCCTTCATTGTGAACCACAGTAATGTACTGCCTTGTTAATCCAGTTACTGCAATATTGTCTTGCATCTGTACCCATGTGACAGCTGAGAGGCTGGCTCACAAATGACCATTGCAAAGAATTGTGATGTTTGAATATAAATATTTGGAACATGGAAAGAGGGAAGAAAATCTTGGGTAGTTTGAAGGGGAAAAAATAGAAAAAATAGATGTGAGGGTGAATTTTATGGAAAACTTCATGTCAATGCCCAAATTTTTCCAAAGAAGATGTGTAGATGGTTTTCCCAATAAGACCTGATGAAGAAATGGCAACTATCATGTAAAGAATTATTCTGTACTACAGGGAAAGAAGACCATTTCTCATTTTAGGTCACTAGATTATGTTGATCTCTGGTATTTACTTCTGATACATGAGTAGCTGGAAATGGAAATGGAAAACGTTGGTAGAGTCACTTGCTTGTTCCCAGCTCTGTTCTGTTGGGGTTTTCTTTTGACGACTGATAACCACCGTAGCCATTTTCTTCCCAGAAAGCCAAGGAGTTAACGTTTAATTAAAAATAACATGAGTCAATGTCCGTGTTTCTACTACAGTGTGATGTCGCCATTGTTTGAAAGAGTCATGTATGAACAGGGATGTGGAGAAAATAATGGAACTAATGCAACTAAGATGACAGAACTGAGATGGCAAATGTTATTACTAAACTCCAGATTCTTCATCTGTGATGCTTAATATGTGTTTCTTTTACTTTTGTGAGGTGATTTTCGTTTATGTAGTGCTAATTTTGTAGTCTATATAGCATAGCAGAAGTTACAAGGAGGCCCTAAGTTTTTTAAAATTCTCTCCTGTAGTGCATAACTTACATTTACATGTGAGTGATACTGCAGAGATGTTCTGGGCTGAAGCAAATTGCCAAAGTAAAGTTCCTTGTTCTCTTCTCGAAACACCCCACTTCTTCTGGACCTGCAGAGAGCTGTTTGTCTGTAATGCTGCTGCTGAAGAGCATGCTGAGTCATACAGCACAAATGTAGGCTTTGTCCTCCCATGGCTGTATCAATTATTCTTTCCTCCTGTATTACTTAATGATACACCAACTCTTTCCACAAAGTGTGCATGACTCAGGGCTTCACCGTGCTGTTGCCCCTGAACTATTCTTCTCTTTCTGAATCACAGCTTGGAGGCTTGGAAAGGACTTGTTAGGGGAGATGTTTGAGAAGACCACATTGCACTGTACTTGTAATATTAGGTTCAATTCTTAAAATGGCACTTTGGTTTAAACAGCTTTGTTATTAATACATTGAAAACTTAATCTGGAAATGTTTAGGGGTTCAGCTTTAAAGAAACTACAGAAGTTCAAAGTTTCTGTGGAACCTTTGTAACCCAAAAATAAGTTTTAGAATTAGATGGGACCTTTGCCTTTGTAGTTGATTGGATTCAGAGACACTATGTATTACGCCTCCCAGTCATGATTTTTCAGCATTTCTAATTAGAAACAATAAGCTGAAGTGAAATAAAGGAAGAGATGGATTTTTTTTTTTATTTTATTTGCAAAAGTTTAGTAAGAACTAAGAATTAAATACCCTGATAATCCACACTTGCTCTTATCTTCATTTTTAGGTGTTTGAATGGCAGGCTGTTTTCTGGAGTTTTTTAGCTTTTCTTCTATCAACAAATAAATTTAGAAAGTAATCTAATGTGAATCACTAAGACTTTTAAATAAGATATATGAAATTTGTATCAGCCTACATAGCCTACATTGCTCATATGTTACAAACTATTTTCCTGCAGGTTCTTCTCATCTTGTCCTGCAAATTTGCAATGGCTTTAACATAAGGAGGGCAAAAAAAAAAAAAAAAGATGAAAGAAAGAAAACTAGGAATATTGGGGGTTACTGTCAGTTTAAATGCCAAAACTTTTAACAAAAGGTTTTTCAAAGAATACTGATCAAGTTTTTTATTTTTTCCAGTGGTAAGAGACTCAAAGCTTCAGGGTCTAAACCCAACATTAATGTTGCAAGTTTAGTAATAATGTACACATGACCTCATTCTTCTGTGTCTTTTTGTTCGGTTGGGTTTTTTAAAATTTTCTTAAATGATAACACACACTTGTAAAATTATTTGTTATGGTCATTCAAATTGTAAGAGTCTCTTGCACATTTTTGCAAGGAACTGATAGAACTAGCATAGATTGTGTTTAAAGTAGACCTTAAAAACTGAATTTTCCAGGTTTTGAAGCCTGGATTCTGGTCAAGATTGCCTCTGTAGCAACACAGCTTTGATGTTTCAGGGTCAAACACATGAATAGACTATATTTTGATGGCAAGAGTGTGTCTGTGATGAGGCTGTACATGATCAAGCTGCTGCTGCTTTGGAACCTCCCTGTATGTGTCTTCACAGAAGCTGGCCCAGAGTCCTTCCTAGACACTACTGACAGTTTCAAATTGGAGTTGTGTGTGACAGCAATGTGACCATAGACACATAAATCACTCTGGGTGTCCTCCAGACTGCTTCCAGAACTAGTCAGTTCTAGTCTGGTATTGATAAATGTGTATAAAGAGGATCCACATGGGAAGTAATGATGTATGTGGAACCCCTGAACATGATCCTCAGTTGGCAGTGATGGGGAGAATTGGACACAGGACTTGAAGGGATACTAAGTAAGTTTGCAGCTGATACGAAACTGGAAGGAGCTGTTGACTCCCCCAAAAGCAGGGAGATCCTGCAGAGAGACCTCAAAATATTAAAGAGATGGGCAATCACTACCCATATGAAGTTCAACAAAGGCAAGTGCCAGTTTCTGCACCTGGGACAGGGCAGCCCTGGTTGTGTGTATGGACTGGGGAAGGAGAGGCTGGAGAGCAATGCTGTGGGAAGGGACCTGGGGGTCCTGGTCCATGGCAAGCTGAATGTGAGTCAGCAGTGCCCTGGCAGCCAGGAGGGACAACCCTGTCCTGGGGAGCATCAGGCGCAGCATCGCCAGCCAGGCAAGGGAGGGGATTGTCCTGCTCTGCTCTGAGCTGGGGTGACCTCACCTGGAGTGCTGGGGGCAGGTTTAGGCCACTCAATATAAGAAAGACATGAAGCCATTAGAGAGTGTCCAAAGGAGGCCACGAGGAAGGTGAAGGGCCTTGAGGGGAAGCTGTATGAGGAGTGGCTGAGGGCACTTTGTCTGTTCAGCCTGGAGGAGAGGAGACTGAGGGGAGACCTCGTTGTGGTCTTCAATATCCTCACGAGGGGCAATGGAGGGGCAGGCACTGTTCCCTGCTCTGTGGTGACCAGTGACAGGACTCAAGGGAATGGCCTGAAACTTAGGGGACGTTTAGGCTGGATATCAGGAAAAGTTTCTTCACCTAGGGGATGGCTTGGCACTGAAACAGCTCCCCAGGGAAGTGGTTCTAGCACCAAGCCTGTCAGAATGCAAGAAGTGTCTGGACAATGCTCTCAGGGACATGGTGTGACTCTTGCGGTGTCCTGCCTAGGGCCAGGAGTTGGACTCAATGATCCCTTTGAGTCCCTTCCAACTCAGAATTTTCTATGATTCTGTGAATTGTGTTTTAGCTATGTTTTCTATGGCTGAGTTTCAGAGGGACTCCTTATGTGTCTGGTTAAATAATTTCACAGGTCTACTCAGCTGGAGATTGCTTCAACCTGTACAATAATCTAATAACCTGTTAGTGGAGTTGCTGGACATCTCTGTCTAATCTGCTGGAGGCAGGTGCATTAGGCTGGAAGCTGAAGAGGTGAAGAAACTGGATGCATGAAAGTGCACTGTGTGTTGAAAAGGCAAGACTGTAGTAGTCAAGGGACAAAAATCCTCTTGATATCTGAGAAAACAAAGTCTGCTTGTGACATGGATATTAAGAACAAATCAGTCAAAAAGGAAAATAGAAGGAGAAAACTATGGAAAGGCTAGCAATAATCTTCACTATTTCTACTTTTGTGTGAGCAATTACATCATGCATTGCTTTGGCTGATGTTCCATCCCTGCTGGGATACAAAAATACCAAGACACCAGTAGCTTTAAATCTGTATGTATCCAGAAGGCTGAGAACACTTGATTGTTTCATGTTGCTCTTATTCAGTAGAGTAAATTCATACTCTGGTATGGTATTTTGAAATCTTGGATCCTGTCAAACTTTGGGGACTGTGAATTGCCATCAGTAACTGGGACATAGGCATTTCTAAGACTCCAGACACTAACCAGCTAAGGAGAAAACATTAGTTCAGAAACACATCTAAACCTCATTTAATTTTAATCTAAGCTTCTATGTAATTACTTAGTTATTTCAGGGGTGTAAGGCCTCTGTGTTTAAAAAAGAAAGAGTTGGACAAAGATTTGCTTGGCAAAATTTGAAACTCTCCACTCTGGAGAGGTAAAAACAAAATGCCTGTGTTTCTTTATGTCACTTGTCTTTCTAGTGGTTTTATTAACTTTCCTAGTACTTGAAAAAATTCATTTTCTGCTACATGTAAGTTAAGGAAAAGAGGCCAAAAACCTCACTGTGGTTTCTGACAGATTCTGTCAATCATAATAATATGCCCAGAGTAGAGCAGCTCTTTCACAGGCGGGCTTATTCACACATAGAGGAATGACTAAGTGTACAGCAAGATGCATGGTTACATGTTACATTACACTAAAAGAGAATATTCTACTTTTAATTCACCTCTTCAATCAGATCTAGAGGTGTGCAGTCACTCAAAAGGCTGCTGTAGTGCGTAAGAAAATCGAACCAACTACTCAGGAACTCTCCAGCCCTAGGCAAGACTGAATCCAAATAACGTCTGCACAAGCACATGCCCCATATGCCCAAAAAGGCTAGAAAAATGAGAGGTGTTTTTTAAAAAGCTGGAGTTACCTGTTTCTCGGTACACTGGAGCAGTGTCAGCATGGATTGAGGGCTGCTCAACACTATGGTCTTGCTGGCTGTGCTGGAGCCTTGTAAAGACTCTGAAGCTAAAACATATTCACAGGCTTCTTTGAGGCTTTTAAAGAAATCGGCTGATTGTGTTAGACTGAGGACTCAGCACCACGTGTGTTTGAGATCCTGCACCAATGGGTTGCCCATTTCTGTTCTATCTCCTGTCTCTGCTAAGGACAAGATCCTGTGGCAGAGTAGAAGCAATGCTAATCAGAAATCCCTTGCAGGTGTTTTCTCACGACAACACTTCAGTGTTTTGTGTTTTCTTACATAGAATCATAGAATGGCCTGGATAGGAAGAGACTTTAAAGGTCATCTCATTCCAAGCCCCCTGCCATGGGCAGGAACACCTTCCACTAGACCAGATTCCTCAGAACTCCATCCAGCCTGGCCTTTAACACTTCCAGGGATGGGGCCTCCACACCTTCTCTGGGCAGCCTGTGGCAGTGCCTCTGTGGTTCTGTAGATAATGGGAACATGCTGTCCTTGGAGTAGGTTATATCTTTAGTCTTTTGCTATACCCCTGAGCACCTGACCTTGTCTGGGCTTTCCAACAGATGGTACAGGACAACCACTGCAGCCCAAAATCTTCCTCTGAACACTTTGCAGTTCTCCTTTTCAATCTCTTTAGGGGACTAAACTGATCAGGTCCTTTGTTTCTTCTTTTTAAAATTTTTTTAAATTAATGTTTTAAAGTGCTGATGGTTTCTTTCCTCTTGTGTCACATTAGCCACCTTTCATATAAATAGAGTCATATTAAACTAATTAGTGTCATAAAGCTGTTAACCTCTTCACAGGATTTGGATCTCCTCAAGGAAAAGATGTTGTGTAAAAAGGCAAAGAAGCTGTCATGCTGATACTTTCATATGGCAGAATGTATTACTGAATTTCAAAAATAATCTTCACCATGTCTACCTTAGGTCAAATCTTTTTTTTTTTCACCAACTCAGGATTTCTCTACTCTTGTTTTATTTCCTTTTCCAATTATAATAAGTTTCCTGTTGTCGTACAACATTCTGCTGGGTACATCCAGAGTTTTACATCTGATACTGTTGCAAAATATTGTTCTCAGCATTTTGTAACTGTCTATTAATTTTTAGAAATTTTTAATGAAATTCAGCCCACCTACTGGTAGTGAGTTTAAAGATTATATTTTCATAACAAAAATATTTAGCATTTTCTTTTTCTATTCTTTTCCATCTAGGCATAACTAAATATTTTATGGTTTATGGCATCAACAAGTCCTGCATTTTCTCTTTAGGAATACTGTTTTCAATTAGCTTTTTGAAAATCAGAAAATTGATTTCTACTACCTGTGAAAAATTATTGAAAGTGATGTTAATACTAAAATTCACGTCATCATTGTACCTGAATATTTGCTTTCGTATTTTCTTCAAAAATTTAGGAATAAGATTCCCATGTGATGAAGGCATAGGAGCATTGCTCTGGAGAACTGAACTCCTTTTCAAGGCAGATTTTTCAATGCAGCATGGATGAATTGTTTAATCTCTCTTTGTCTCATTTTGCAGCCTGCGGAACTGAGCCTGTTAGAGTTTTACCTTTCTTTGTAGAATCAGTGGTGGTTTGTTGACTAAGGAAAAAATTATCAACTCTGTCTCAGAAGAGCTAGAAATTACTCAGTGAATATTAGACAGTAGGCTGGAAGAAAAGTAGAGGAACTGCTCTTACACATAATGATCTGTGTGATGATGTTCTAATGTTCTAAAGTGAGTAGGAGCCATCCATTCCTCACAGCCACGCTGGCTTTGGCAGACAGGCAAATTGTCATCATCTGTAATGCAAGATGCATGTGACACTGGAAGGCCTAAGTGCCAGTAAATATGGAATTATAGGTCATGTCAGCATTTTTTTCATTAATTTTTTGTTAGCCCAAAATAGAGAGAATTTCTCAAAAGAGGATGAAATATATGTTTTACTATTGGTCTGGTGTGGTATCTCCATGACTGGCTACTGAATTACGCACTTTACTCAAGCCTGAGAAAAAATGTGTAACATTCTCACAAGAAGAGATGTAAGGAGTATGAAAACATTATCCTAAATGTAAACATATTGAAGGTTAAGTTATTTGCAGGAATTTATTCCAGATGTGCAAAAGAACCACCTCCCAGACAGTCTGTAAAAATGCACACACTTTACCACATGGCTTCCTTCCCTGTTCACTTTTGGTTATTAATCTTAGAACAAACTGTGCTTTGGTGTTTGGTCTCCTTGCAAAAATTTACCTTATCCAAAGTGGCATTTCATTTATATGGGTATTGGCTAGAAAACACCTACCACTCTGAAAGAACTCATTAAACAGGGACATGTTAGTTTATAGGTTTAATCCATATGATATTTATTGGCTGTCATACAGGCAATGACAGGCAGCCAACACACTATTCAGTGGACTTTTCCACCCATCTGTTTATCCATCTGTTACTTGAAAAATAGATTTCTTCCTCCCTCCCTGCCCCGCCCTCCCCCCCCCCCCCCCAAATCATTGTTCTAGCAGGCCACTGAGCTAAAGATACACTGATGCATAGAACTTGTTACGGGGCCATCTGAAACACCCAGCAGTAGTATCTTGATATGAAATAATACTAGTAACTGGCATGCCTCTGTTCACCACACCAGTATACTTGTTAATGTATCATTAAAACAAACTCATAATGGACAAGCTGAATTTAATTATTTTGTGGGGAAAAGACAGAAAAATGTGGCTATTTGACTGTCTTCTCAAGGAATATATTCACAGCCTTGGTTGCTAAGATCAGAATGCTTGGAAAAAAATTATTCTGATTTTTAATTAAACTGTCAATATTAATTTGTGCACATAGTAAGAACACCTCCGAAAGAGAATCAAGTTGTGAAATTTTCATCAGGTGCTTAAAAACTCAATTCACATCATGTGAGTTGGCTTTGTAATACATATTTCTGAAGCCTACAATTTTAAATATTGCTGATTGCTTAAAAATGTTATTCCTCAGTAACAAAAAATTAGGAATATGCTTTTGAGGAAAAAAGTAAAAACTCCAAACTTGATAACATCACATAGATATTTATGGATCCAAACCAGTGATGTTTTGGGCATCTTTAATATGTTGGTGCACTCATGCTGATGGAGACAACGTGTGTTGTCACAGAGTTATTGCATCCCTCTTTGCTGGTCAGCTCTTGGAAATATTCATTAGAGCATATGCTTTACAGCCCATGGACTGACAGATTCACAGCATTCATACTGAAAGAGCCTTAATAGCAGATTTGATCTGATTTATCTCATGCACCATGATTTTTTACAAAACATGGAATCAATGAAATTGTCTAGCAAAAATTTCTATGGGAAGACCTGTTTTCAGTTAACATTTTTTTGCTGAGAAATGTATAAATTGAAAACTTTATTGGTAAATAATTTCCAAAATATTAACTACTAGGGCCATTTGTTTAAAAATGCAAAGAAACTTCCACAGGCACTTGAGCTGATTCAAAGGAATTTACAAATGACCTATGTGATGATGATGAAACACATGGGATGGTCCTTTCTTCATGACAGTTATTGTGCTGCCCCTCTGTAGAGGAGGGAAAGGAACCTGCTCTTCCTTCAATTTGAGGAGGTTTATCCATTTTAGGCATCAATGGAGAACAGTAAGGCAAAACGGAGATGAATCAAAGCACTATGGGGCAGGTTAATCCTTTTTCTTTTGCATTTCTTTCCATTTAAAATGGAGTGGTTACAGCAACTGAAAAATGAAGATGAAAACAAAGTCAGGATGTTGTTTTTATCACTTGCCCATCAGGCAAAAAATGTATGATGGTTTTCTTTAATTAAATGTAGATGAAACCATTAGTAGTAATTTACCAAAGTGGATCAATTTTTAGTATTTCCTAAGGTAGTTTATACACAGATGTCACAATTGCAAACAATCAAATCTTGACAAAGGTACTGTATAAGTTCCCCACACATACTTTCTCTCTTGGGATAGTAGTAAGATTGTATGTAGGGCATTGCACAGTGGAACATTCATTGAGGAAACAATTGAAAAACAATTTTTAATCTGGAAAATGCATGCTGTTTTCTACAGCACTGTAGAAATGCTATGAAAGAAAAGTAGAATGCAAGGCGAGAAAGACATAGACATCTTTTGCATTGTAGTATTTTTCTGGGATATATATGCTACTAAAAATTCTCATGGAATATCGTTTACTAAAGGGCTATGGTGAGGATAGTGTCCATTTTAATAGAAAGTAATCTGTAAATACAAAACACTCATCTTTGCAATCATGATCCATGGGCAATTAAAGTGGACATCATGGTGTGAATATAGTAAGTGTACAAAGCTGGAAAATTTTTGGCAAACTGTAAGGGAAGACTTTCCTGGCACAAGTTTAAATTTGTAAGCAGGTTTAAGTAATGTAAGGGAATAATATGTGTAACACCAAGAAAGAAAACTCATAGGAAAAACAATATGTAGGAATCAAGGAACCTGTGGTAGTCACATGTCAGCTCACCAGAATTTTCTAAGCTAGTTCCCTGTGCTGATGTGCTTGATGTGCAACACCTGCAAGGTAACTTAACCCACCTGACATAGGCTTTTTCTGGCTCATTTAGGCAATAAGATTAGAATTTTTAAAAAATATCATACTTAGTCTGAGCCAAGGGAGTCTAAAGAGTAATTCCTATGGCCATACTCCGTAAATGGTTATTCTTATTTCTTACACAATAAGAAATCATCAGAATATCTATCCTTTTGAGGATTTCTTGATCCTCAGAAATTACAAACAAAACTGTAAGCATGGAGGTGCATCTAAGCACTAGATGGCCCTTCAATTCTTTCACATTTCAGAGAATACTTATTTCAGTTACTGGTGAGCAAAGTGAACCCCTGATGTCTTTGCACTCATTAAGGGGCTCCTTCAGAAATGCAGAAGGAACTTGCTGTCATCCTTCTTTGCCTGCAGCTGCAACTTGATCTTAATTTGTACATATGTGTACTATTCACGCAAGAACAAACTTTCTAAACAGGCTATGCCAGGGCCTCGTAAGTTCCAGTAAGTATTCTTTAGTGGGTCTTCTCCAGGCCAGATTACCTCAGGCCTTTAGGGTATGTTATGTAATTGTACTTCGTTGGATGTTATCTTCAGTAATTTCTAGGGTAACTCAAAAAATTGGAGTAAAACTTTAATGTTAAATGTTCTTCTATGAATGTAACAGTTTGATAATTGTTAGCTTGGAGAGAGAACAGCATTTGGTAGTAAGAAGGTGACTACTATAAGCAGAAAGGGAAAGCTAGAAGAAGTGGAAAGAGGAAGAAACTAAAGATGAAAGTCAAAATAGCTATAAAGGGGAAAGGCAGGTAAGGGCTTTTAAATATTTTGTGTGGAAGTTGGATTATTTTACCTCTTTTATAGTAGTTGTCCAAGTAATTTGCTGAAGTATCAACACTGAGCAACACTAAGTACTTTCAAAAAACCTCCTCTCTTTTGTTTTATATTTATTGCTTCCTCAGAGTCCTGATTTTGTTTAACTCTTTGTTAGTCTTTAATTCCCTTTCACTGATGGTAGGAAAGTTTGAATTTAGGTCTCCCTGTGGCTGAATTCTCTCCCACCTTCATCATTGTGGTCTTTGACCACAAAAGTGAATTACTGTATCAGTGTGTATTACATTCATATTTCTCACATGGAAATGTGTATTTCTGTTCATACATATTCCTTCAGACCTAAAAGCACTGTACTCATGTTAGTGTATCTGAATCTACTACTACTTGGCCAGAAGGAAGAACCAATGCTTTCCTGCAGAAAAGTTAAAAATCTGAGTTCTAATAATTGCAGAGCTCCAATTTGTTACACCTCCAACATTCAGAGCATCTGCAGATTGAGAACTACGTTTCTAGAGGAGAAAACAATTTTCTTAGACATAGTTTTAAAAAATCAGCAAGACAGAGATTCAGATATTCACTTGGGAGATAAATAATAAAATGTTAAATTTAAGCTTTGCTCAGGTATAATTCTGATTCATAGAGAAATACTGTCTCTGAAGAAATACTCTTCTGATCCTAAAACAAAATGCAGACCATTTTGTGAGAGACTGGACTGTTAATGGTTAATGACTCAAGCAGTCAACCACTGAACCATCCAGGGGCACACTCATCACGGGGAGGGGGGAGCTCCAGCTGGCTGTTGAACAAGATAAGGGAAGAGGCTGATAAGAGGCAAGTCCTGCAAGGAGGGATAGTGTTCTTTATCATGCCAGTGTCCTCCCTTACATAATGGCTCAGGTGTAAAAACTCCCCTCTGGGAAAGCACTGGGATATTCACCCCTCCTGCTGGGCCATAATGGGCCATAACTGAGTCAACTTTGATGATGTAAGAGGCAGCTGCAATGTTTTAGAAGGTATCATATTCCATCAAAGACTCCAGAAGTGTCCCCTGATCCAAAGTATTAAATCATCCAGTGTAAAGCTCTCCACTCCAGGGGAGGTGCCTGGGCATTGCCACGTGAACCTGTGTGAATTTAAACCTGGGGGAGTCAGTTTTGTGGGTTTCTCCAACCCCTGGATGGATCAAGACTGTGTCCATCACTTTGATAAGACTGGAACCCTCACCACTGAGAAGACTGGAAGATGAGGATCAATGGGATGCTGTCAGGATCCAATGAGTATCTCTCTGTCATTTTCTTTCTCTTCCCCCCTCTTTTTCTTTCTACCTCTCCCTCTCCACCCCACATTTACTGTTAAATAAAAATCTGTAGTATTGGCTTCAGCATATTAGCTTTCTTTGCTCCTTAATTTGGGCAGAGACAATTTTAATAACTGGATCTTAACACCTCTTGCTGACCTCTTTGTCCTCTGGACTGGGAAAAATGGCTGACCAGAGAATGGACTTGTTTTGACTAGAAGTCTCTTCTGCTGCCCACAAATCATAGAATCATAGAAAGGTTTGTGTTAGAAGCAACCTTAAGGTCATCCAGTTCCAAACCCTTGCCATGGGCAGGGATGCCACCCACTACACCAGTCTGCTCAGAGCCTCTTCCAGAGATGGGGCATCCACAACTTCTCTGGGCAACCTGTGCCAGAGCCTCAACACCATCACAGTGAAGAATTTCTTCCTAACATCTAATTTAAATCTCTCCCTTTTTAGTTTCATTAGGAAGGATTATGGAAAATTTAGCAAAGCCCACTGTTTGAGGGGCTCACTGTTCCTGGTGTCCTTCAGGATCTGTTTCTTTTCCTGGGTTGTCTGCCTAGTTACAGGTATCACAGCTGTGATGCCTGTCTCCTGGTTGGTGATTTTCATCTGTACCCTTTGGTTTAATTGGCGTATATATTGCAATAATTTTAAAAAGCACTTTTTAAAACAGTGGGCATAAAAATGTCTGTAATTCCTCATTGTGCATAGACCCTGAGATGAGCTCAGTTGGTTAGGTGCTAATAACACCAAGATGTGGGTTCAATCCCCAGACAGGCCATTCATTTAAGAGCTGGACTTGATCCTTCTGGGTCCCTTCCAGCTCAGGCTTCAGACAGAATTCTGTCAGAATTCTGTGTGACTGTGTAAGAGAGGTTACATGGCAATTGCATGGCATTTGGGGCACTGCTGGGGATTTGTTTTCATCGTGCTGTCCAATACTGACATCGGCATTCTTTTAGAGGACCCTAGCGCAGCAGAGTCATGAAACTCCATAGGTTGCAATTTGGGTAAATTGAGAGATATGTCTCACTGTTAGTGAGGTACATAATTTAACCCAGGGATCACACTGTTAACTTCCATTGAAAAATAACAAAATAAAATGTAATAAGATCCAAAAGCAAATGTCAGAGAAGTTCATGCATGAAAGCTTTTAAAAGTCCAGAAAACAATCTTTCAGCTTATCATATGCTTACTTTTCATCAGCTAACGCCTGGATCTCCCTTAGCCTTAAACCTCTGATATTAATAGTTGGCCTTTTCTCTCCAGTTGTTCATTTATTTCACCTTCTTTCTAAGAAAAATGCATACAGTCCTTTATCTTATGTACTTGTCTTAAGGGAATTCCATAAGAGTGTTGGTAAAATTCAAAGAATCTAGAAGAATTGTCTAAGGAAACCAATTAGATTGTCTTTTTTTAAAATTTCCATATGAATTACTGTTTACGGTTTCAACGTGACAGTTTCTGCTTCCTTTAGTGATAATATTTTGAGTAAAATGGGCTATGGACAGACACAAAACTAACCTCTTCCTGCACAAACCTGCTTGACCTTAGAGATACATTTGCAAAGCTATTTGTCTCCTGGTAGTGAGATACTATGAGATATCTTTGCGTGTGGAATACTACTGTGCAAAACTGGTGAGATGGATCTGATCTGCAAGGTAACATGGATGCTAATTAATCAGACATAATCAGTTCAGCTGCTGCATGTGTCTCGGGGTTCTCACACATTCCAGGAGGGTTGAACAGCAGCAAAAGTAGGTCTACAGCCTGCTCTGGGACTAGCTTCTTTTTTCTTTTTTCTTTTCTTTTCTTTTCTTTTCTTTTCTTTTCTTTTCTTTTCTTTTCTTTTCTTT